>NW_024740202.1:298748-316248 GCF_018991925.1 Homarus americanus | reverse complement strand
AGTGGTTGTTGTGGTAATGGTGGTGGTGGATATGGTGCTGATTATGGTAGTGATTATGTTAATAGTAGTGGTGGTGGTGATATTAGTAATGGTGGTGGTAGTGGTAAAGATGGTGGTGGTGGGGATGATAGTGTTGGTGGTAGTTGATATGGTGGTCGTGGTGGTGGTGTTGATGGTGGTGGTTGCATTAGTGGTGATAGTAGTAGAGGTGGTTGTCACTGGTGGTGGTAGTTGTGGTAGTATTAGTGATGGTGGTGGTGGTGGTAGTGTTGATGGTAATGTTGGTGATGGTGTTAAGGTTGGTGATGGTGGTAAGGTTGGTGATGGTGGTAAGGTTGGTGATGGTGGTAAGGTTGGTGATGGTGGTAAGGTTGGTGATGGTGGTAAGGTTGGTGGTGGTGGTAAGGTTGGTGATGGTGGTAAGGTTGGTGATGGTGGTAAGGTTGGTGATGGTGGTAAGGTTGGTGATGGTGGTAAGGTTGGTGATGGTGGTAAGGTTGGTGATGGTGGTAAGGTTGGTGTTGGTGGCAGGGTTGGTGATGGTGGTAAGGTTGGTGATGGTGGTAAGGTTGGTGATGGTGGTAAGGTTGGTGTTGGTGGTAAGGTTGGTGTTGGTAAGGTTGGTGTGGTGGTGGTTGGTGATGGTGGTAAGGTTGGTGATGGTGGTAAGGTTGGTGTTGGTGGTAAGGTTGGTGATGGTGGTAAGGTTGGTGATGGTGGTAAGGTTGGTGATGGTGGCAAGGTTGGTGATGGTGGTAAGGTTGGTGATGGTGGCAAGGTTGGTGATGGTGGTAGAGGTGGTGGTGGTAGGGGTGGTGGTGGTGGTAGTGGTGGTGGTATGGGTAATAGTGGTGGTGGTAGTAGTAGTGATATTAGTGGTGGTGGTTGTTGTTACTGGTGGTCGTGTGATGGTAGTAGTAGTAGTAGTGGTAGTAGTAGTAGTAGTGGTAGTAGTAGTAGTAGTGGCAGTAGTAGTAGTAATAGTTATTGTCAGTGGTGGTCGTGGTAGCTGTGTCAACATAAACAACACGAGGCAGTGATGGGCGGGGTAACATCAGCTCCCGGGCCCGACCCTTCACCCGCGGGTATATAAACAACGAGACGATCCTGCCCACGTAAAATATTCCAAAGAGGAGTTTGACGAGAGGGGTGGGTAGGTGTTCCCCCTTCCCTCTCCCCTTCCCTCTCATCTTCCCCCACCCCCTCCCTCACGGTCTTTTCTTAGTGCTTCAACTGGTCTAAACATCTCCCGCCGCCGCTGCTTGAGTGACTGCGTAGCCTCGTGCTGTTCCTTCGCAGCAAAAGGTTCTCCCTCACTCTCGGGCAAATATTTGTGTAATCAACAGGCGACAACTGCAGGAGGGTCGCCCATGAGGCAGCCTGACCCCTCCCACACACGCCTCCACCCGCTCTAGCCACTACAACTTAATCTATCCCTACCTAAACTATCAGGTAAAGTTGGGTAGTGTGAGATGCTCCGGCCACGCGTACGAGCTCGCCTCTCCGCCTCCACCACTACTACACTACAACACTGCTCCACTAGGTTAGGTTATCACTGCAGTTGCCAGAATAAACCTTCACTCGCCCGCCTCGTCATCCACTACTTTTTATCGATCAAATTGTCAATATCGGCCTTGGTAGAGCCTTGGTGGCCCTCACCTGCTGATCACTACAGAGAGAGACGCCATGTTTGAGGGTTCATATATCAATAAAGTGTTGACCAATGTGATATTTTGTATGGTAGTGAGGCGGTAAGTGCCAGGTGTTATCATGCACGGCAACATGTTACACTCCCATTCTCCACCATTGCAAGATGTGTGGAAATGCTTGCAAGCGTGAGTCATTATTGTGTCTGCTTCTATCACCAATAACACCAACATCACTACGTCTCCTTAATCACAGTGTTCTCTTATATAAACAGTGTAAGTACAGTTCCGGTAAAGTAACTTGTTCTTATGATAACAGCGAAGTAAATCTAATGTTCAGCCAATGCAATTTTAAAGTGAACGTAACACTGTGGAAAAATGCTTTAATCAAGAAAGCTTAGCATGCAGGAACGAAAGTTTCAGTCAAGGAAAAATTTTCAAAAGCTATCGACAGACACCGCTGATATATTTCATAATGTTTCGTCTATAGATGAACGCGGAATTAGAAGCAAAAATGGGTTAAAATTACAGTATATAGCCGTAACTGTGATGATACACCGCCATTAAAATCAACATAAGGTAAAACAGAACGATGAGTGAGGAAGGCGGGAAAATAAACTCATATAATGAGGAAATATCGCGTCTCTGTCAACCTCGCCTGCCTCCTGTCAGGGAATATTACACCTACTTAAAGGTGCATGTAAGGATCAGTTTAGCTTAATGACATCCTCTACCACCACCACCACCACTACCATGGCACACCGATGCCAACACGCCTGTCTGTCTGTTTGTTGATCCAGGTCACCAAGGCAACGAAAACCAAGCCTTGCCACACAAACTACTGTACACCAACTCAGAATTAAATCATTGCCTTAGAATAAAAAAAAAGAGGTTCATTAATTACAAACAATTAATAATACTATAATTATTTCTTTATCATTTTCTTAGATCTTGAGAAATAATGATTCAAAATAGGGTCAGGTAAATTGGAGGAAGATCTTTATCGAAACGAGGCAGAGGTCCCAGAGCTAACGGGGAACACCACTGTTAATGTCACGTAGGCTCCTCTCTGAGTATTGATTGGCTCGCCTCCCGTTACCCTGCTTTATAGGTGACAGGCGGGAGTGTGCCTTAATCCTAAGTGGGATTTATTATTATTATTATTATTATTATTATTATTATTATTATTATTATTATTATTATTATTATCTCAGTCACCGTCCTCTTTGCTCCCTCCCCCCCTCCACTACACCCACACACTAGTTAGTACACCCCTACACTAGTACACCCACCACCATCACTACACCCCTACACTAGTACACCCACCACCATCACTACACCCCTACACTAGTACACCCACCACCTTCACTACACCCCTACACTAGTACACCCACCACCATCACTACACCCCTACACTAGTACACCCACCACCTTCACTACACCCCTACACTAGTACACCCACCACCATCACTACACCCCTACACTAGTATACCCACCACCTTCACTACACCCCTACACTAGTACCCACCACTATCACTACAGTACACCTGCCCCACTAACCCTCCCAACTGGAACTTAACTGTTTATATACCTGTAATGTCTATGTACTTTATTTATATATCTTTATTTTATATGTATATTGTTTGTATACCTGCACTGCCCCATTGTGTCTTATCTGAAGGGTTGTTAGTCCTAAGGCCCCTTGTCTACTTGGATAATCTAGATGACACAGTTCCGGAATTATCTTGATCGCTCTATGTTCCGTCTTTTCCAGGGATGTTCGGTCGTTCTGGAGGTAGGGTGTCCATGTCTCTATATAGTAATCCAGACTGGGACGTACCGTACATGTGAATTGTACAGCTGAAGGAGCATTTTTTATCGTTGGATTCGAATGTACGCTTGTAATTCTTAAATTTTGGTTGGATAATCCCTTGCTGCTTCCACTTTTTGCGCCGCCATCAGACTGACCTATCACAACGCCCAGATCTTTTTCCTTATCTATAGTATTGAGAAAAGTGTTATTAACAGGATAGTTGTGATTACGGTCGTTGTATCTTACGTGTATCTGAAAAAGCATTTACCAGTCCCGCGACCATTTGAACCTTGGCTTGTTACCTTCTCAGATATCTTCGTGTCGTCCGTAAACTTGACAGTGTGGCTCGATTTATTTTCATCTATGTTGTTTATGTAGATCACAAACAGGGTGGGTACGGTGATAGAGCCTTGTGGTACTCCACTGAGAACTTTTGTCCATTCAGAATGTACTCCATTTATCACCACCCTTTGTTGCCTGTCTTCGAGTCACGTGTTAATCCTGTTGTATTCCTGTACTGTTTATGTAAATTATTCATATACAATGTGAACTTTAATTATCTATCAATTCATAATTTGTTCTCTATCATTTCAACGTTCATTTATTCTTAATCCTTTCACAGGTAAAGATTCGATAGTGACAATAATGGGTAATTAATAACCAAAACAGATTTTCTTATGTTTTTCATAATGATTTCCGTCCCTGATGTATATTTATGGAGATGTGATCCCTTACCACTACCAACGACAATGGTTTCTTACACAGTGGGAAAGATTTGGTCAGGTTCTCTAAGGTTTGATTTTAATATTTTCCCCACATTGTCCTTCATCTCTAAAGCCACACCCACTTTCTGTAAGTCACTGTCATATCTCCATCAATGTTCAACAGCAACGGTAAATATAAAAAAGACAGTTATTTTGGTTATTATTTTCCTATTATAAACACTAACGAATCTCTACCCAAACGTATTGTCTGTTGGTTCAATTTCTTTAATACATCGGAAGTAATAATAAGTTGATAACCCCAGTTAAAATAATAAATAAATAAACAAATAAATAAATAAATAAATAGGTCCTTTACATTCAAACTCATAACTTTAAATTTTATGAACAATTCAACAATCAGTTTATATCAGTTAAGATAATATTACTTAAGTTACCCTTCTAGTTAGAGCGAGAATTTATTTAGAGAAAATATAACATTTGGATGGTAGACTTGTCTATTATGGCTGTAACCCTGTCTTGTGAACTGACTTTTTCTTTTGTTTACTTTAAGGTACCGTATTGGTTACAGTTCCCGGCGACCACACTCGGTGCTCCTGTTTGGTGTTCTGGTAATACTTCACTTGATGGCCACAGCCGCCAGTCAGAGTAAGTGCTTTGTAGTTTTATTATTTATATAGGTTAGGTTAGGTTAGGTTTTTAAAGGTTTATTGGGTGTTCTTTATAGGTTAGGACAGTGTTCAAAATGTTAAAATCCGCTGAAAAATAACTTTAAAAAAGCTAAGGCCATAAAGTGAAATATTCCCGGTGTTCCTCCCAGTCGTGTTGTTCAGCGTCTGTTTACGGCCCCCTATACTGGCTGGCGTCCCCGAACCTAACTTGCCCTCATCGTAACCTTTCATAAATATTACCTAGACAAAGTATTTGACCGTGAAAGGTTTAATTATTTGTTATAGCTGATAGTAGTCACATGCATACTGTCTTGATGTAACTGTTTATCATCATCATCATCATCATCATCATCATTATTATTATTATTATTATTATTATTATTATTATTATTATTATTATTATTATTATTATTATTATTGAGTTGAGTCAGGCTTCCTTGACCAGAGAGGAAGGGGTGTACAGTATTTCAGGTGTGAAGGATGGTTTACCTAATATAGCCAGTGGCCAAATGTTAATTATCAGTGAAAAATTTTTTTTTTGTCTAATCTTGGTCAGTTAGAGGTACATTTTACCATGTTGATGAAGAAATATCCTAAGTGAGACCAGTGTAGAAAGGACCTGGGTGTGGTTACAGGACAGGAAACAGCGAGTGAGCATTAACGGCACTAAATCCCATTGGAGCAACGTCACTAGTGGAGTTCCCCAAGGCTCAGTATTTGGACCATTATTATTTATTATATACATGAACGACATAGATATCAGCATAGACAGCAACATAAGTAAATTTGCTTATGACACCAAAATAGGACGTGTTATTAAATCTGACGAGGACTCCACAAAACTACAGAGATTTAGGAGTAATGATAAGTAGGAACTTTAAGCCAAGTAAACAATGTGTATTTGCTCGAAACAAGGCTAATAAAGTACTTGGGTTCATACAAAGGAGTGTTAGTTACAAGACTAGCGAGGTCATCCTAAAACTATATCTTGCGCTTGTGAGACCTCACTTGGATTACGCAGTTCAATTCTGGTCACCGTACTACAGAATGGATATAAAATCCTTGGAAAGAATTCAGAGGAGAATGACAAGGCTAATCCCGGGCATTAGGAACCTTGAGTACAGAGACAGGTTAATGCATCTTAATTTGCACTCCCTCGAGAGACGTAGAGTGAGAGGCGATATGATAGAGGTGTATAAATGGAAGTCAGGGCTGAACAAAGGTGACATTACAAAGGTACTCAAACTATCCAACCAGGAGCGAACTCGTAACAATGGTTTTAAATCAGACAAATTTAGATTTAGGCGCGAAATAGGTAAACACTGGTTTGGTAACAGAGTGGTGGATGAATGGAACAAGTTACCAAATATCATAATTAACTCGAATACGCTGGATAGCTTCAAACATAGGTTGGATGCTCATATGAGCAATAGGGGTTGGGTGTAAACGGGACTGCCCAGTATGGGCCAATATGCCCGCTGCAGTTTCCTCCATTCTTATGTTCTTAAGTCTATTATGCCAGCGTCTATTTGTTCTTCTTGTTCTTCGCCACGTAGTGCATTAAGAGAGAACAGCCGTGCATGTAGAACCACTGGTTGAAGAAGTTCTCCAATACGAAGAGCTGGAGAGGTGAACAAAACAAATTAAAGTTATTTCTCAAACATAATCTGGAAAGACTTTTTTTATTATTTCAATTAAAAAACAACAGCAACAAAATACGTGAATGAACAAATAAACAAAAACAACAACACAAGTGAAGGTATTTTTTTTTTCATGATCTAAATGGACTTTTGTTAGGTTAGGTTAGATTAGGTTAGGTTAGGCTAGGTTAGGTTAGGTTAGGTTAGGCTAGGTTAGGCTAGGTTGGGTTGGGCTAGGCTAGGTTAGGTTTGCATTAGGGTGTTTGGTAATTATTCACGATTGACCCGCCGCTGATTTTTCATAGAAACCGAATTTAAAAACGCTGCAATTTTACTGTGTTTTATAGTGGACACTGTGAAGGTTTTGGTAAATGTGTCAAAAGGTGATTCTTTCTAAACTAGACCTGACCTGACCTGACCTGACCTAACCTAACCTAACCTAACCTTAGTTGATATGAAAAGCAAGTGGCCGAGGCGTTGTCAGAAGACCTCACCAAGCTAACCAACGAATCCTACCTAACGTAACTTCCTCCGGACACTCTCATATTTTAAACACAAAGAACTTAATAATTATGATATGGTGTAATATTACGTTTTTTTTGTGGACATAAGAGCAGCCGCCCAGATAGTGTGGCGTTTAAGCATACACTGGCGACTGGCGGGATGATTGGGTGTGTACCGCCGCATCATTGCCGAGAGAGACAGATTAGTGTGCGCCTAGTCACCTCCCTCCCCCCCCCCCAAAAAAAATATTATATCAGAACTAAATGATGAAAATAAAGTAAGAATATAAGCATCAAAACAAATGACGCCTCGGCGGGTTAGTCGTTAATATTAGCCGGGTGTTTAATTACCAGGTGATGCACGAGTTAATTAGAAGTAAACTCACCTGTATACCATGAGCCCAGTAGCCTGTTGTCCGACGAGCATAACCCAGCGTGTTGACGGCGTGGTAGGCGAAGGTGGCGGGGGAGGGACTGAACACATCTGGTGGTAAAGAGTGTTATGTCTTTACTGAGTGTCACGCCTTGTACACTGGATCAGTAAACAACATCCAGGTCACTCACAAGGTCATTAAACAACATCCAGGTCACTCACAAGGTCATTAAACAACATTCAGGTCACTCACAAGGTCATTAAACAACACCCAGGTCACTCACAAGGTCAGTAAACAACATCCAGGTCACTCACAAGGTCATTAAACAACATCCAGGTCACTCACTTGTTTTGTGCAGGAGGCTGGAGAACTTGGTCATGTTAGTGGTGACCAGCCCCGGGGTGAGGGTCTGGATGGTGACCCCTGACCCCCTGCACTCCCACTCTAGCCCCTGTGAGAAGCTGTCCACGAAGCTCTGAGGATACAAGATAATACAGCGTGATAGAACATGATACAGTGTGATATAACCCACAACACCACAACACAACAATATACAAACACCACCACAACACCACAACACAAGCACAATTCAGTTCATAACACAGACACAACCCACAAAACCACAACACAAACAACATCCCATACCACCACAACACAACCCACAACACCACAACACAACCCACAACACCACAACACAAAACACCACACCACAATCCACAACACCACAAAACAATCCTACCTTACTGGCAGCATATATACCAAGTAGTGGAGCAGGATATATGGCAGTTATGGAGGCAATGTTTACTACGGCTCCTCTCCCCTTCGTTAACATCCCCGGCAGTAGGAGGTGGGTCATGGCGGGTACTGAGGCCATGTTTACATTGACGTGGCCCCATATGCTACTCTCTGTTACCTGGTTAAACTTCATAGGGCAGGTGAGGCTCATTCCTACGTTGTTGACTGAAAGATAAAATATGGTGTTAGGTGTGGTGGGAGGTCTAGGGTGTGTGTGGAGGTCTAGGAGGTGTGTGTGTGTGGGGGTCTAGGAGTGTGTGTGTGTGTGGGGGACTAGGAGGTGTGTGTGTGGGGGGTCTGGGGTGTGTGTGGGGGGTCTGGAGGTGTGTGTGTGTGGGGGTCTAGGAGGGTGTGTGTGTGGGGGGTCTAGGAGGGTGTGTGTGTGTGGGGGTCTAGGAGGTGTGTGTGGGGGGTCTAGGAGGTGTGTGTGGGGGGTCTAGGAAGTGTGTGGGGGGGGGACTGGGAGGTCTGTGTGTGTATGTCTGTGTGTTTGTAATCGTATATATGTGTATGTGTGTGTACAAGTGAATTATGACGTAGTTTAACCATAATAATAATAATAATAATAATAATAATAATAATAATAATAACTAAACAACAGCAACACAAAACACTAACAATAATATCAACAAAACCATGAAACACAATAAACACTCCTAAGAAAACACAGGTAAACGGAGACTCACCCAAGATCCCGATGTCCTTATTGGCCAGGTGTTTCTTAATGACGTCATAGATAGGTAAACCATCACAAAAGTTTACCTGTATGACGTCAGTCTCGACTCCATAGTCTTCAACTGTAGATTATAAAAAGACTATTAATTTACATCGATTAATTATACCTGTCTTTAATTACCTGTACTAATATGATGTTTTACTTTGATTAGGAAGGTAATTATTAGTTAAGTTATAAAAGTTGTTGATAAGTGTTTGAATTAACTTAATTTACCTGTTAAAAGTCTATTACAACAACTACTACTACTACTACTACTACTACTACTACTACTGCTACTACTACTTTTTTTTATTAAATGTCCTCCATTCGCCATTCCGAGACTAAAACGTTGTGTATAGTACTTAAACACACACACACACACACACACACACACACACACACACACACACACACATGTTGTTTTTACTGAAAGACAAAACCTTTAAGGAGGACAAAAACTAGTTTATCGATGAACAATAAAATCCTGTTAAACCTAGAGTATATCCGGTATGGTAAAGGGTGTTTATAAAGTCCCTTGATGTTTGGGTTTACAGTCCTCTTGACGTTTGTGTTTACTTTTATCAAGGGACTCTGTAAACACAAACATCAAGGGACTCTGTAAACACAAACATCAAGGGACTCTGTAAACACAAACATCAAGGGACTCTGTAAACACAAACATCAAAGGACTCTGTAAACTAAAACATCAAAGGACTCTGTAAATACAAACATCAAGGGACTCTACCTGTAAGCTTCAACTATCAAAGGGACTCTGCATAAACACAAGCATCAAGGGACTCTGTAACACAAACATCAAGGACTCTGTAAACACAAACATCAAAAGGACTCTTCATCTAAACATCTACAAGGGACTCTGTAAATACAAACATCAAGGGACTCTGTAAATACAAACATCAAGGGACTCTGTAAACACAAACATCAAGAGACTCTGTAAATACAAACATCAAGGGACTCTGTAAATACAAACATCAAGGGACTCTGTAAACACAAACATCAAGGGAATCTGTAAGTAGCTTATCAGGACTCTGTAGCACAAACATCCAAGGGACTCTGTAAATAAGGGACTCTGTAAACACAAACATAAGGACTCTGTAAAACAAACATCAAGGGACTCTATGCACAAACATCAAAGACTCTGTAAAACATCAAGGGACTCATAACACAAACATCAAGGACTCTGTAAACACAAACATCAAGGGACTCTGTAAACACAAACATCAATGGACTCTGTAAACACAAACATCAAGGGACTCTGTAAACACAAACATCAAGGGACTCTGTAAACACAAACATCAAGGGACTCTGTAAACACAAACATCAAGGGACTCTGTAAACACAAACATCAAGGGACTCTGTAAACACATATACGAACGCTAAGTTTGTAAATAAAATGAACAGGAAGACAGAGTTATGAGTCAACACGCAGTATGACTGAGGAAGGGGGAGAGGGAGGGATGGATGGTGGGAAGGGAGGGAAGGAGAGGTGGTGGGAAAGAAGGGGAGGGAGCAAGGGAAGGAGAGAGAAAGAGAGAGCAAGGGATGGTGGGAAACGGGCGAGGGAGGGAGGGAGAGAGAAAACGCTAATGGAGAGGGAATGAGAGAGAGAGCGAGGGAAAGAGAGAGAGAGAGAGGGCCGGTATGAGAAAACCCCAAGGCAAGTTTTTGTCGAGTATATTTCTTCACCAAAACAAAAACGGCGAAAGAACAGATCCGGAATGACCACATGACAACAAAAAGTCAGTACAAAAACAAAAGAGAGAGAGAGAGAGAGAGAGAGAGAGAGAGAGACCTTCACGTGTCTAGTGAGTAAAAAAACAAAATCTTGAAGTCATATCTTGTTTTAAATTACTTATTTTTTCTTATTCTTTTTTATTTCGTATTTATTTTGTTACTAGAGATATTCAAGGTGTGGTGTGTACGTTGGTGTAATTCTAACCCCTTGTTTGTTTGTTTGTTTGTTTGTTTGTTTGTTTGGTAGATTGTTAGCCATTGAAGAAGTATGTGTGGATATTTTGAATTGTTATCGTCGCACTTTCCTATCACTTAAATAGGCACAGATAAACTCAGATACTTAAGAAGATTAATACACGAAACTTAGATACTTAGACAGACAAACTTAAGACAGATAGATACACCAAATTTAGATACTTAGATAGACAAACTTAGATAAATAGACACATCAAACTTAGATACTTCGACAAAACTTAGACATTTAGACAAAATTACCATAACTAAAATCCTGAACATAAAATAGCCGTAAATAATGAACACATTTTAAGCCTTGGATTAAACCTTCAACTAACCTATTTCCCGGGCAACATTCTTCAGCTTGTCCAGGTTCCGTGAGATGAGGACAATGTTGACACCTCTCTTGGCTAACTCCCGTGCGTATGCCTTGCCTATGCCGTCCGTGGAGCCCGTTACCACTGAAAGAATGGTATATATTGTTTAGCGCCTGATACAACTGAAAATATGGTATATGTTGTTTGTTTGAAGCCTGGCACAACTGAAAGAATAGTCCGTTGTTTGTTTGGATCCTGATACAACTGAAAATATGGTACGTTGTTTTTTAGAGCTTGACACCATCCACTTCCTCCAGATAGCCTGAGGTTCAGGTGGGGGGACGACTCTTCAAATAATGAGAGAAAATAGATATGAAAGAGACTTGCTAAATCATTATACGTAACATAGTGTACAGGTGTAGTACCAGAATCCTGGAGGATAGCGAATGTAATACCGATTTTCAAGAAGGGGGATAGATCACTATCCTCTAACTACCGCCCAATCAGTCAAACATCAATAGTAGGCAAATTACTGGAAGCAATCATTTCAAACTCTATTCGAAATCACCTAGAGAAGCACCGATTGATCAATGATTCTCAGCATGGCTTCACAAGCGGACGTTCATGTCTAACTAATCTATTCACATTCTTTTCATCAGTTTTCGAATCGGTGGACGAGGGGTACAATTATGATGTGGTATATCTCGACTTTAGTAAAGCCTTCGACAGAGTCCCCCACGAAAGACTAATTAGAAAGGTAGAAGCACATGGCATCAAAGGTAATATCCTTAAATGGTAGGGCGTGGTTACAGGACAGGAAACAGCGAGTGAGCATTAACGGCACTAAATCCCATTGTAGCAACGTTACTAGTGGAGTTCCCCAAGGCTCAGTACTTGGACCATTATTATTTATTATATACATAAACGACATAGATATCGGCATAGACAGCAACATAAGTAAATTTGCTGATGACACCAAAATAGGACGTGTTATTAAATCTGACGAGGACTCCACAAAACTACAGGAAGATCTAAAAAAAAATTTCGAATGGTCTGAAAAATGGCAGATGAAATTCAATGTGGACAAATGTAAAGTACTCAGTATAGGAGATGTAAACAGGGAAACCAGTTACCAGATGAACAACGATGCCATTGAGAAATCCGACTGCGGGAGAGATTTAGGAGTAATGATAAGTAGGAACCTTAAGCCAAGTAAACAATGTGTATTTGCTCAAAGCAAGGCTAATAAAGTACTTGGGTTCATACAAAGGAGTGTTAGTTACAAGACTAGCGAGGTCATCCTAAAACTATATCTTGCGCTTGTGAGACCTCACTTGGATTACGCAGTTCAATTCTGGTCCCCTTATTACAGAATGAATATAGAATCCTTGGAAAGAATTCAGAGGAGAATGACAAGGCTAATCCCGGGCATTAGGAACCTTGAGTACAGAGATAGGTTAAAGCATCTTAATTTGAACTCCCTTGAGAGACGTAGAGTGAGAGGCGATGGAAGTCAGGGCTGAACAAAGGGGACATTACAAAGGTACTCAAACTATCCAACCAGGAGCGAACTCGTAACAATGGTTTTAAATTAGACAAATTTAGATTTAGGCGCGAAATAGGTAAACATTGGTTTGGTAACAGAGTAGTGGATGAATGGAACACGTTACCAAATATCATCATTAACTCGAACACGCTGGATAGCTTCAAACATAGGTTGGATGCTCATATGAGCAATAGGGGTTGGGTGTAAATGGGACTGCCCAGTATGGGCCAATATGCCCGCTGCAGTTTCCTCCATTCTTCTGTTCTTATGTGAAGGTTAACCAGGCCTGAGGTACGCACTTAACTGAATACTATGTTCCCAGTACACAAGGAAATAATGTGTCTGGCAGTGTACTCGACCACCTTCACTACCTCAACTGAAACATTAGATACGTATTCATAGCTGTAGATCGAGTTAATAAATAATGACCGTAGAACATCCTGGGAAGAAATGGATAACTGTCTAGATGGGGAATAAACACTGTAGTTTATCCTGGGAAGAAATAGATAACAGCATTCATAATAAATAAGGACACTAATAAATATTCGGGAGAAACAGCATAAAACACCTGCTGTATGTTTGTGTGTGTGTGGTTGGCAGGTATAGGTGTACACGGGTCTGTACTTACCTGCCCACTTGCCATAAACGTCCACGAGTCGTTTATCCCACAGCCTGGAGCAGAAGTGAGCTCTTACGCCAATAACAATCACCCAGATACCACGGAGAGCTGCCTTCCCTACACACAGCACACCCACCACAGTCAACACGTACTCCAACTGATCCACACTAGGCAGGAGAGCGTCACAGGCCATGTTTATTCCCTCACCTCACCTGCGATACTGATCCTGAAGTGCTCACAACACGTGTACGCCAGGTCTCTACTGCGCATGCTCAGTACAGACGTGGTGTGGATGGTGAACACAAACCTATGTTCTTATTGCGTCTTATTGAGTCCAGATTCTCATAGGTTCCTATTATAAATGCATCTTACTTATTGACTTGAGCTAAAACACAACATTAGCATTACAACCCTGACGTCGAGATTCTACCTTAACTAGGCAGGTTAACTTAGCAAACATTAGAGGACAATAAAACTAACAGAATATTCAGAAATAACTTTTATTTTAATTTTATCTGATGTACAGTGAATATATCTAGTTAGGGTAGAGTGTCAGCTACCTCACCTACGTGGCTGGTGTATCAATAAGCTGTATCAGTTATCGTCGGCAATATTTTCATCCAGTTTCCGAGTTCCCGCCACACAACTTCGTCCCCCGGTGTGCAGAAGTTAGTTGGGGTATAAAGCATTACTACCCTTCAAACAACTAAGGTCTTTTAAGCTACGTTCTCTAGTTTAGTCTATATACTCGCCATTAACAATATAATATAAATAAACGATACAAATAAAAAGATAAACCACATACACTAAATAAACTGACAAACTAAGAAAAACAGGAAAAATATCGTCTATTTCAGTTGATAAAATCAGAGGCCAAAAGTTTCAGGAGGGATACTGCACTAAATGTTTCTCCACGTCAACATTTTTTAGTTTCTGCTCAATAATTTTCTATAAACTCGATGGATTTATTAATATTTTGGTGAGGAGGTGCAGTGTGGTAGGTCCTTGCTGGGGAATGATACAGGGGTTGTTAGGTTGGGGGTAACTACACAGTTACTAGATTTTTATTAGGTGTGGATAGAGGGGAGGCTGTGTCGTTTCCAAAGTCTCTCTCTCTCAAGGATAATATAATTGTGTTCTGAGTTTGTTTGAATAGCACTAGTATTTCCCTCTATGCTACTACTACTACAACTACTACTACTACTACTACTACTACTTACTACTACTACTACTAATGTTTGTTTTCGAGAATTAGGTTCATGTAGATCTCCAATCACACTGTTTACAACTTTACACCGGCGGGCTAAACAATGATTGTCCCCCTTCAGTGTTCAGTCTAAACTTTGTATAATAGGTTAATTTTGACTATACTATATGAAAGCACGTATAGTTCTGTATCTTTTTACGTATGGTGGTAACTTCTAACGTGTTGAACGATTCTGAGAAGAAACGATTTATACCCTGTAGATCGCATTCCAGCAGTGACTTTTAGAGAAGTTTGTGACATTGGTGCCACGTTTGTTTCACGCACTTGAATTGTTGTGCGCCTTGAAAGGTCCGAGGACTTTGTGAAAAGGAACTGGCGGAAGTTAGTTGAAGAGTGTAAGACCGAGTTCCCCAGCGGGCGACCCGAGATGCTGTCTCAGGAATGAAAGAACATCTTCCTGCAGGGGTCGCGTCGCCCAGAGAAGAGTCGTGGGTTTTTGGTCAAGGAGATTCATATCTGATGTGGAAAGACATTACGCCATGAAACGATTTTATTGTTTCTTATCCGGTAAGGTGTAAAGGCTTGGCAGGAGCTGGCGAAACCTCTGAAAACAGCGCTCAACATCGACGACAGGCTGTTGTTCACGGATTATATCTCAGTGAATGGGACAAGGAGACCTTCCTCCACCCTGCTGCTAGAGACAAGTGTTTCGTTTAGGTGACCAGGAATCAGATTCTCCAAATGAGTGGATATGATCAAAGTCTCCAGATGAAGTCCCGACGAAAAGGCCTCCCAAGAGTCACTCAGAACTCTTGACTTCGTGAGTGTGTTTGTTCTATTCACCGCCCGCCGCCGCATGATGTGGGTGAAGCCAAGAGTTCTTCGCCCAGCGCACCATTCCGTTATGAGCGACTCTATAAATATTCTAGTCGTCGGGGAGGTGACTTTTCTGCACGACAAAGACACCTGCATCTTCAAACTTTTTAAGGATGAGAGTTGTGAACTGTTGGAACAATCTGCCAGAGAGTGTTGTGACGGCACCGAGTGTGAGCTCTTTTAAGACCAGACTTGACCAACACTGGAGCAGGTTCAGGTACATTCAGGAGCCGGTGCATGCCCAGTACTTGCCAACAGTGCGTGACAGAGACGTGACCGACTGTCCAAGCGGCGAACGATCCGATCAGTGGCGGAGAGGATAAAAGTAAAAAGTACATCACATCACCAGGACACATCACCAGTACCTCACATCACCAGGACACATCACCAAGACACATCACCAGTACCTCACATCACCAGGACACATTACCAAGACACATCACCACTACCTCACATCACCAGGACACATCACCAGTACCTCACATCACCAGGACACATCACCAAGACACATCACAAGTACCTCACATCACCAAGACACATCACCAAGACACATCACCAAGTACCCTCACATCACCACTCACCAAGACACATCACCAAGACACATCACCAAGACACATCACCAGTACCTCATCACCAATCACCAAGACACATCACCAAGACACATCACCACTCACCAAGACACATCACCAAGACACATCACCACTTACCAAGATACATCACCAAGACACATCACCAAGACACATCACCACTCACCAAGACACCAAGACACATCACCAAGACACATCACCACCACTCAAGACACATCACCAAGACACATCACCACTCATCACCAAGACACATCACCACTCACCAGACACATCACCACTTAGCAGTTAAGAGCTTAGTTTAGCTGATGATAGAGGAAGTTCATTAGCGTGTTGTGCCTCAGGACCACAGGTGAAGGATAGTGAACTTGTGAGGAGAGTCTAGGAGTTGTGGTGGAGTAAACAATATGTAGGTGGCACACACACACACACACACACACACACACACACACACACACACACACACACACACACACACACACACACACACACACACACACGCACACACACACACACACACACACACACACACACACACACACACACACACACACACACACACACACACACACACACACGTCTCCTGAGGGTGTTTTAATCCCACTGAGAAATAGGAGAATACAGGTAGAAACACAAGGTCAAACCCACCTCTTGCTTGTAGTCTGTGTGTCAGGTGTGTGGGGGAGGCCAAGTCTCAGGTGTGTGTGGGGGGAGGGAGGGGAAGGTGTGTGGGGGAGGGCCAAGTCTGTGTGGGAGTCAAGTCTCAGGTGTGTGGGGGAGGGCCAAGTCTCAGGTGTGTGGGGGGGAGGGAGGGGTCAAGTGCCCAGGTGTGTGGGGGGAGGGTGGGAGTCTAGTGTGTGTGTGTGGGGGGAGGGTCAAGTCCCAGGTGTGTGGGGGGGGGGAGGGCCAAGTCTCAGGTGTGTGGGGGGGAGGGGCCAGTCTCAGGTGTGTGGGGGGAGGGGCCAAGCTCTCAGTGTGTGGGGGAGGGGAGGGCTGCCCTCAGGTGTGTGGGGAGGTCAAGTCTCAGGTGTGGGGGGAGGGGCAAGTCTCAGGTGTGGGGGGAGGGGCAAATCTCAGGTGTGTGGGGGAGGGTCAAGTCTCAGGTGTGTGGGGGAGGTCAAGTCTCAGGTGGGGGAGGGGCCAAGTCTCAGGTGTGTGGGTGGAGGGGTCAAGTCTCAGGTGTCACACTAACTCTCCTCACTACAGACAACAGCAGTGTACAGACAAACGGATGTATTACTATTGAAAGATGAAACGATTAAAGAATAATGAAGATCTATATTTTCTTGAACTATGACCAGAGAAGATGTTAAGCCACGAAGGAAGTAGGTTAGGGTTAGGTGAAGTTAGGTAGAAGTTAGGATTGAAGAGAGATATAGCGTATGACATACATAGAGAGAGAGAGAGAGAGAGAGAGAGAGAGAGAGATTGGCTGCTCATTGGCTATTCCTTTGTTGTTATGGTTCACATCCCAGATCACGACGTG
>NW_024740202.1:291248-293748 GCF_018991925.1 Homarus americanus | reverse complement strand
CAGTGCTAGGCACTCAGCACTAACACCAGGTGCGCAGGCCAGGTGCCTCAGGCCAGGTGCCAGGCCACCTCAGCACTCACACCAGGTGCTGCAGGCCAGGTGCCCCAGGCCAGGTGCTGCAGGCCAGCTCAGCACTCTAACACCAGGTGCTGCAGGCCAGGTGCTGCAGGCCAGGTGCTGCAGGCCAGGTGCCCAGGCCAGTGCTGCGAGCCAGCCCAACACCAGGTGCTGCAGGCCAGGTGCCTCAGGCCAGGTGCTGCAGGCCAGCAGCACTCAACACCAGGTGCTGCAGGCCAGCCCAGTGCTGCAGGCCAGGTGCCCACAGGTGCTCAGGGTGCCTCAGGCCAGGTCTGCAGGCCAGCCAGCACCCCAACACCAGGTGCTGCAGGCCAGGCCCAGGCCAGGTGCTGCAGGCCAGCACCCAGGTGCTGCAGGCAGGTGCCAGCCAGCTCGACTCTCCGGTGCTGCAGCCAGCTCAGCACCTAACACCAGGTGCTGCAGCAGCCAGCACCACACCAGCACCAGCCAGGCCAGTGCTGCAGCAGCCAGCACTAACCAGGTGCTGCAGCCGTGCCTGGCCAGGTGCTGCAGGCCAGGTGCTGCAGGCCAGGTGCTGCAGGCCAGGTGCTGCAGGCCAGGTGCTGCAGGCCAGGTGCTGCAGGCCAGGTGCTGCAGGCCAGGTGCCATCCAGTGCTGGGAGAGTGTTGATATATCACTATTTACTTGTGTATAAACAAAAAGGTATAATTGTTGTATTTATGAGGGGTTGGGTTGACAGGGTTGTGTTGACAGGGGGTTGGGTTGACAAGAGGTTGAGGACGAAGCAGGGGTGGTCAGTCCGTGCGGTGGCAGGTCGTTTCCTGTGCTGGACGTGATTCATAACAACTAACAGAGAACAGTTAAGACGGCCGAACGGCTGATAACGTAACTGGTGAAATGATGAATACTAGAGAGAGAGAGAGAGAGAGAGAGAGCTCCCAACAATTGAAACACATTATAGTCTACTCAGGTGACCACCAGATAGAAACGCAAGTTTATTCGTGTTTTATTTTGTTTGACAAAACTAATTTTTAGTTTTCATGATTTAAAATCGAATTAATTCTGAGTGTGATTAGTTTTTTTCGATGAAAATTGCATTTTTTCTCAGTTTATTTCCACTCCAATGCGGATTTCCTCACCAAAGAGCGTAGAGCTTGAAGGCTGGGGGGATTACGGGGTATAAATAACATGCGTAAAGGCTGGTACTGCATACATATGGCTCTTAAGCTGAATTTGGTTCGGAAAGTTAAAATTTTATTTCACCTGTAATACTGCATCATTACCCTGTGTGCTCCTTAAGTACTAGTTGTTGACGTAATACATGACGGGGACAGTGTTGGCTCTTCAGAGAGTCTCTCTCCCCCAGTCATGGCTTGATATTGTTTGCCTGGGTCAGCTTACGTGACGCGCCACACTCCGAATATGTCGAGAGTGCAGAAACATGCTGACGGGCAGGCAGGAGGCTGACAGGGTTGATATAAAGGCTTCTGGGGAAAATTGAAATATTTAGTACAGTATATGAAATGTTCCTCAGTGTGGCCTAATGCTTGGCACCGAAGGTAAATGGTGAAAACCCTATTGAAATGTGACAACAGTAACCCCTTGAGTCTGTTCTTGTAAATACTGTAAAATATTAATTCCATCAACAGTAAAAAAAAAATAGTAAATCATCATGACTTACAAAAGCGACTTAAAAATCACATAAATATGAATGTCATTTAAAACTGAGCTGAGCTGGTGTGAATATATTCGCCATGGGTTAATAGTAATGAGTTTATTGACTGGGTGAAGGATGGTCACACCAGCCATGATAACGACACCGGAGGCTGTAGCGGCAGTAGCATCTGAGGCCTGTACAGTATAGTGAGTAACACGGCCAACACACAAGGAAGGGCAGCAGTGTTAACGCCGAGATGAAGACACTATAAGAACAGCGTGTACACTGACTTAAATGGTCTTATTGACAGTGTAATTTGTAACTGTGTACACTTATAGCGTCTGACAGTCCGTTATTTGGTTTAAACAGTCTTCGAGGAGGCAACTGAGATGTTGATGCTGTATTTAAACCCATAGAGGACCAGACTAAGGTGACGGAGTAGGGAAGGAAATAGACTTAAAACACGCGGCCTAAAGCACCAACATCCCACCCAAGTGTGTGTGTGTGTGTTCTCTGTTAGTATGTCTGTCTGTCTGTCTATATGTACTGTAAGTGCTTCCGTCTGTCTGTCTGTCTACAAATAAAAACATTAGTTAACTACAAAATATTTACCTTGTTTAAGAATTTCAAATTTCTAAAAAAAAAAAAGAAAAAATTCCCAAGACAAAAGAAGTACCTAAATTAACTCCCAGAAGGCCACGAAGACATGCGCGCCGCGTGTGTTTTCAACCAGAAAAAACAAAGTTTTTCATTCTGTAAATAATAAATCGGCCGTTGGTAAATGGCGCCCAAGTCTTACCACAA
>NW_024740202.1:268748-286248 GCF_018991925.1 Homarus americanus | reverse complement strand
ATGAAAGTAGTGAATGCTGTAAGACATGAAAGAAACGAAAGCAGTGATATCACAATTTGAAGCAAGTGAAAAAGAGTATTAACCATTTAAGCAATGACAAAAGTATAAATAGCAGTGAAAACAAGTGTGAAAGCAGTGAAAAAAGTGAAAGCAGTGAAAAAAGTGTGAAAGCAGTGAAAAAAAGTGTGAAAGCAGTGACGTTTACCTCACCCGAGAGAGGCCAGTGAAAGAATCCCAATTTATGAAGGACTTTGTAGTGAGTTACGATATTATCTGGTGAACAAATTATTGAATGGTGGGAATGACTTACTTCAGAGAAAAAAAGAGAGAGATGGGGGGGTGGGGGTTGATAGACATCCTCACCTTTTCTTCTTCCTCTGTCTTACTCCCTCCCTTTCACCCTCCCTTGCTCTCTCCCTTCCTCCCTCTCACCCTCTCCTCTCTCTACCATCACTCTTCCCACTTTCCTCACTCATCCCTTCCATCCCTCCTTCCCCTCCCCTCTCCCCTCCCTCCTCTCACCTCCCCCTCCTCTCCCCCCCCAGAGTCCCAACCACATCTCAACCTTTTAAGTCGATGGAGTTTGCCAGCGGACCGTGTCACCTGGGAGAGCCGACGACACCTGTTATCTAGTTTAATTACTGTTCTGTCACACCCAGGCATACACCCCAGAGGCATACACCCAGCAGGCATACCTCTGCAGGCTACCCCCAGGCATACACCCAGCAGGCATACACTCTGCAGGCATACACCCCAGGCATACCCAGCAGGCATACACCCAGCAGGCATACACTCTGAGCAACACCAGAGGCATACCCAGCAGCATACCCCAGAAGGCCACCCAGAGCATACACCCGCATACCTCTGCAGGCATACACCCACGGAGGCATACACCCCGGTAGATATACACTCACAGGAAACATACACCGTTGCAGGCATAAACTCCTGGAGACATTTGTATATTTGGTTTATTTTTCCTCAAACATCAGATATTTATTTTGGTTTACGATGAGTGTTTTGTTTTTAGTTGATACATATTGATATACACCAGGGTTTAGACACCAATATAAACCATTACAGGAGGGACATATTTGGTTTAAATTTCAACCTCCACGGCTGAAATACACGCCAAAATAAACCACTTAATACCTCACATATTTAGTTTAAACATACCTCCCAGGGCTCAAATACACCTTCATATAAACCACTAAATACCTCACATATTTGGTTTAAACACCTTATCTCCCAGGGCTCAAATACACCTTCATATAAACCACTAAATGCCTCACATATTAGGTTAAAACACAGACCCTCAGGGATCTCAGATGTGCACCAGAATGACTTAACTTACTGGTGAGAAGTGGAGGCTGTTTGTTTACGTTTTGTGTTCTCATCTCACACAGATTTGCCACGAGCTTTGTTTTGATGTTTAGTACGGCTGGCAGCTGCTGTTTAGCATTCGAGTCTGACGTGATGTTTGTTGTTTTTGTTATTATTATTATTATTATTATTATTTTATTATTATTATTATTATTATTATTATTATTATTATTATTATTATTATTATTATTATTATTATTATTATTATTATTATTATTTTATTTTATTTATTTTTTTTTACCTGTTCTCTCTTATTTTTATCCTTGTCCCTGTTAGTTATTGTCCTCTTTTCTATGTCATTTATTTTGTCCTCTCATCTCTTCGTTTCTCTTGTTTCCTCGTTCTTCAACTTTTACTTCGCCTTTCTTTCCTTTTCTGTTCCAATTCTCCCCTACCGTCTTTTCTTTTTTCTTCTTTTTCTTGTTCTTCTTCTTTTTCTTGTTCTTCTTGTTCTTCTTGTTCTTCTTCTCTTCCTTATCTTCTCCACGTCTTCAGCATTTCTTTTATTCTATCTGTCTTCTTTATCACCTTTCTCCATCCTCACCTCGGCTCCTCCAGTGTTGTGTGTGTGTGAAGCCAAAGAGATCATCTCCCTGGGGTCTCTCTCTCTCTCTCTCTCTCTCCTCTCTCTCTCTCTCTCTCTCTCTCTCTCTCTCTCTCTCTCTCTCTCTCTCACTTCCTGCAGCACTCAATTGTAGGCCGAATTCTTTCCATTTTTCTGATATTGTTTTCCCTTTTTCTGTTTCCTTCTTTCCCGTGTATTTTTCCCTCTCTCTTTTTCTTTCTCTCTTTCTCTCTCTTTCTTTCTTTCTCTTTCATTCTCTTGTCTTTTCTCTCTCTCTCTCTCTCTCAATCCACCACCTCCTCCTCCTCCTTCTCTTCCTTTTCTCCTCCTCTTCCTTCACCTGCTCTTTGTCCTCCTGCCCTTCTTCCTCTTTCTCCTCCTGCTACTCCTCTTCCTCCTCCTTTTCTTCCATCTCCTCTTCCTCTTACCCTCCCTCCTTCTCTTCCTTGTCCTCCCACCCTTCTTCCTACTCCTCCTCCCCTTATCCCTCTTCCTCCTCCTCATACTTCTCAACCTACCTTTCTTCCCCTTCTCTTCCTTCATCCTCCCCTACCCCTCCTCCCTCTTCCCCCCTCCCTCCTCCACTAGATTTATCACACCTTCATCTCCTCACTTGTCATGCTGGTATATCCTTCTCTTGTCTTATGCCCACGACAAGTTGTCACCACAACTCCTGCATACATTCCTTCCTTCCTTCCTTCCTTCCTTCCTTCTTTCTTCCTTCCTTCTTCTTCCTTCCTTCCTTCCTTCCTTCCTTCCTTCCTTCCTTCCTTCCTTCCTTCCTTCCTTCCTTCCGTCCTTCCTTCCTTCCTTCATTTCTCTTCCTTTCTCCTTCCATCCTTGCCTCCTTTTCCTCACCTCCGTCAACTCTCTCCTCTTCCTCCTCCCTCTACCTCCATCTTGTCGTTCCTTCCACCTCCACCATCTCCTTTCCTCCACCTTCATAATCTCCTCCCTCCCTCCCTCCCTCCCTCCCTCCCTCCCTCCATCTTCTCCCTCTCTCCATCAACACAACTTTCCGCCCTGTGTACAAAGCCCTCACCTTTCCGCACCAGTTGTCTCCCTGTTCCACCGCTCTTCTGGTCATTCAACCTCCGGCTTCAAAAACATTCTTATTATCCTTCTTTCTCTCTATCTCTCTTTCTTTCACTTTCTTTCTTTTACTCTCTCTCTCTCTCTCTCTCTCTCTCTCTCTCTCTCTCTCTCTCTCTCTCTCTCTCTCACACACGGTTCAATATGGGTATCAGGGGTGGGCGTGTCAGAAAAGTGTCAGGAAGAGTAAATGGGATGTCAGGAGGTTGTAAGTGCAGTGTCAGGAGGACGGTGTCAGGGAAGAGTGTCAGGCGGATGTAAGTGGAGTATCAGGAAGAGGGTACCATGGAAGAATGTCAGGAAGGTGTCAGGAGGAAGTTGTCAAGTTAGTGTGTGTCAGGAAAATGTTTGGAGAGTGTCAAAGAGAATGTCAGGAGTTTGTCAGTAGTGTCAGTAGAGTGCTGGGAGAGAGTCAGGAAAGTGTCGGAAATGTCATAAGAATGTCAGGAATATTAGGAGTGTCAGGAAATTGTCAGTAAGGTGTCAGGCGTGTCAGGAAATTGTCAGTAAGGTCTCAGGAGTAAAAAAAAGTGTCAGTAGGGTGTCAGGAGTGTCAGGGACTGAGGTGTCATTGTTGGTTTACCTCACATACCTGTTAATGACGTAATTCAGGTGACTCCTATTGGACGTTACCTGTGTCTCTGTCTCTCTTTCTCTCTATCTCTCTCTCATTCTCTCTTTCCTTTTCGCTTCTCTCTACCCATCTCATTCTCCCCCCTTTCTCTATCTCTCTCTCATGTTCAGTAATACTCAAGTCTCTCACCTTCCAGACTTGGGTCAGGTAAAGTAGTCGCCCTCACAGTTCTTATGGCTTTTGTTGAACTTATGTATGTATGTATAGATGTATGTGTGTATGTATGTATGTATGTATGTATGTATGTATGTATGTATGTATTATTGCTTGGTAAAGGCAAATTCTTTGTTTCCTCAGTAGCTTATTTTGTTGTTGTTGTTGTTGTTGTTGTTGTTGTTGTTGTTTTGTTGTTGTTGTTGTTGTTGTTATTTGTTTTTGTTGTTGTTGTTGTTGTTGCTTGATTTGTTAATCAAGTCCTTTTAAGTCATAAACCATGAGTGTTTTAAACACACACACACACACACACACACACACCACACACAAACACACACAACATTATATACAACTATGGATTAAAAATTCCCTCCCTAAAACAGCAAAACCAAACAAACAAACAAACAAGTATAGCACTATATTACCTCCCGTTACGTTCATTATTACAATCATATAATCCAGGTAACGTATATTTATGGCCCGGATTAACCTGTGTTGGTAAACAGGGAGATTACAGGTGTGCATAACATAATTAGTAATCTCTTTATATTATGCACCTTGATGAATGTTATGAGAGGGTGAGAGGGAGGGAGAAAGTGAGAAGAGTGAAGGGGAGGGGAGTGAGGGGAGGTGGGAGAGGAGGTAGGGGAGGATTATAATGAATACACACACACACACACACACACACACACACACACACACACACACACACACACACACACACACACACCTCTCTCTCGACCTCCCCCCCCACTCAGACCCCCTCCCTGAACCCATAGGTCGAGACAATGAACCCA
Organism: Homarus americanus; assembly: GCF_018991925.1. NCBI lineage: Eukaryota > Metazoa > Arthropoda > Malacostraca > Decapoda > Nephropidae > Homarus > Homarus americanus. Next base: position 281,627 of record NW_024740202.1, on the reverse strand, counting down.
CCAGTACAGATCAGATGAACCTTGAACTCAGAAACCATGATTAGTTAGAAGTCGACTTTGAAAGAAAAATAGAAAGTAATTATGCCATTCAGGTCACAGTAAATACTTTCTCTGGTGTGGGTGAGAGAGAGAGAGGGCAGAGGACCAACAAACAAAGGAGATAGAAGAAGAAGAAGAAAGAAGAAGAAAGAAAAGAAAGAAAGAAAGAAAGAAAGAAAGAATATTTTGTGAGGACAGACACTGGACACAATGTTGACGGTCGCTGCAGTACCCAAGTTGTTGATGAAATGATACAGAGGAAGAAATTGTGGAAATATCTGGCACTGAGGCACTGTAGTCTGTATACTGGCACATTGTCACTGTAACTGGCACTGTGTCACTGTAACTGGCACTGTGGCACTGTAACTGGCACTGTGGCACTGAGGTGAGTGTACGATGGCTCTTTATCAAGGATGAATGCCTCAGAAAGCGTAAGAACACATTAAAGAGGAAGAAGTATAATGACTGATGATGGATACGACCCAACAAACGGCCAAGAAATACGACTTAAGGAAGAGGAAGAAGGATACGAAGTGATAAGTAAGAGATGTGATAAAGAGGTAAGAGGTCATAATATCTGATAATCTATAATAGGCAAATGGAATAAATACGTGAATGAAAAAGGAAGAAGATAATAATTGATAATCTATACCTACGTGAAGAAAGAAAGAAAGAAAGCAATGACTGATAAAAGAAATAACTAGGAAAATATAGCGATAACGCAGGTACTAAGAAGATAAAGCAAGTAACAACTACAACAAAACGAAGACAAAGAAGAAACGAAGGGAAATGAAGAATTAGGTGATAAAGATAGGGGATAGAGACAAAGTGGAAGAAACATCGTAGATAGAAAGAGATAAAAGAAGAGACGAAATGATGAGAGACAGAATCGGATAAAAATAGACATAGAATAAGAGGAAGATTGGCTATTGAACGGTGCTTAATAACCCTGGTAGTTGAAGCACCTAAAACTAACACCTGGTGAACGGTGCTAACCCTGGTAGTTGAAGCACCTAAAACTAAGACCTGGTGAACGGTGTAACCCTTATAGTTGAGCACCTAAAACTAACACCTGGTGAACGGTGCTTAATAACCCTGGTAGTTGAAGCACCTAAAACTAAGACCTGGTGAACGGTGTATGCTAGTGGTTAAACAAAACTAGACCTGGTGAACAGTCTTATAACCTAGTGGTTGAGCCCTAAAACTAACACCTGGTGAACGGTGTTAATAACCCTGTAGTTGAAGCACCTAAAACTAAACCTGGTGAACGGTGCTTATAACCCTGGTGGTTGAAGCACCTAAAACTAAGACCTGGTGAACGATGCTTAATAACCCTGGTAGTTGAAGCACCTAAAACTAACACCTGGTGAACGGTGTATGCTTAAGTAGTTGAAGCACCTAAAACTAAGACCCGGTGAACGATTGTAGCCAACCCCATTAGTTGAAGCACCCAAAACTAACACACGGTGAACGGTGCTTAATAACCCTGGTAGTTGAAGCACCTAAAACTAACACCCTGGTGAACGGTTGTATACCCTGGTAGTTGAAGCACCTAAAACTAAGCCTGGTGAACGGTGCTTAATAACCCTAGTTGAGCACCTAAAACTAACACCTGGTGGTGCTTAATAACAACCTGGTAGTTGACACCTAAAACTAAGACCTGGTGAACGGTGCAATAACCCTGGTAGTTGAGCACCTAAAACTACTTACCTGGTGAACGGTGTAATAACCTAGTGAAGCACCTAAAACTAACACCTGGTGAACGGTGTAACCCTGGTAGTTGAAGCACCTAAAACTAAGACCTGGTGAACGGTGCAATAACCCGGTAGTTAAGCACCTAAACTAACACCTGGTGGACGGTGCAATAACCCTGGTAGTTGGCACCTAAAACTAAGACCTGGTGAACGGTTTAATAACCTGGTAGTTGAAGCACCTAAAAGCAACACCTGGTGAACGGTTTAATAACCCTCGTAGTTGAAGCACCTAAAACTAAGATTACAGGCTTATAACCCTGGTAGTTGAAGCACCTAAAACTAAGACCTGGTGAACGATGCTTAATAACCCGGTTAGCCTAAAACTAACACCTAGTGAACGGTGCTTAACCCTGAGCACCTAAAACTAAGAACCTGGTGAACAGCAATAACCCTTATAGTTGAAGCACCAAAACTAAGACCTGGTGAACGGTGGCTACCAACCTGGTAGTTGAAGCACTAAAACTAAGACCTGGTGAACGGTGTATAACCCTGGTTAAAGCACCTAAAACTAAGACCTGGTGAACGGTGCTTAATAACCCTGTGAGTTGAAGCACTTAAAACTAAACCTGGTGAACGGTGTAGCAACCTGGTAGTTGAAGCACCTAAAACTAAACCTGGTGAACGGTGCTTAATAACCTGGTAGTTGAAGCACTTAAAACTAACACCTGGTGAACGGTCATGATAACCCTGGTAGTTGACACCTAAACTAAGACCTGGTGAACGGTTGTGTCAACCTGGTAGTTGAAGCACCTAAAACTAAGACCTGGTGAGGTGCTTAATACCTGGTAGTTGAGCACCTAAAACAAGACCTGGTGAACGGTGCTAATAACCCTGGTAGTTGGAGCACCTAAAACTAAGACCTGGTGAACGTGTGCAAAATAGCCCCTGTAGTTGAAGCACCTAAAACTAAGACCTGGTGAGGAGCTATGCTTATAGTTGAGCACCTAAAACTAAGACCTGGTGAACGGTGCTTACAACCTGGTAGTTGGGCACTAAAATAAGACCTGGTGAATGGTGCTTAATACCCTGGTAGTTGAAGCACCTAAAACTAAGACCTGGTGAACGGTGCATAATAACCCTGGTAGTTGAGCACCTAAAACTAACACTGGTGAACGGTGGCAACCCCTGGTAGTTGAAGCACCTAAAACTAAGACCTGGTGAACGGTGCTTAATAACCCTGGTAGTTGAAGCACCTAAAACTAAGACCTGGTGAACGGTGCTTAATAACCCTGGTAGTTGAAGCACCTAAAACTAAGACCTGGTGAACGGTGTTTAATAACCCTGGTAGTTGAAGCACCTAAAACTAACACCTGGTGAACGGTGCTTAATAACCCTGGTATTTGAAGCACCTAAAACTAAGACCTGGTGAACGGTGCTTAATAACCCTGGTAGTTGAAGCACCTAAAACTTAGACCTGGTGAACGGTGCTTAATAACCTTATCAACAACGCTTCACAACCCCAAACAACGAAGCACTCTCAAGCACATCATCCTGAAATCATAAACACAAACAGAATTAATACAAACAATAATAAAACATAAAAGTAAACACAAATAAACAGAGTAAACACAAATTAACACTGGCACAATGTTACCATCAACAACAACACTCACCTAGCCGTCAGTTGCTAATACTAGTGTTTAGTGTCAAGAATATGAGGTTACAGTGTGTGTGTGTGTACGTGTGTGTGTGGGTGTGTACGTGTGACTTTATTATGAGATTTGTGTGTAGAGAAAACCCCATAAAATCCCAATAAAAAATAATGAAATCCCAAATTGTAAAAGTCATCAAGCGAGACCTGGTTTGTTTACATATGTCAGTCAGCTGAAGTATGATTGGTTAGAATGTAGTCATATAAGTTTCAGCTGACGTGTGATTGGTGGGAATGTAGCCAATGATATTAGTTTTATTGTTACTTTTGAAATATGATTGGCTGGCGATGATTTATATTTACGCTAGATGTGGTTTTGGTCTACGTATGTTTCAATATATATTAACAAAAATTTATATATATACACAAACTTGTATATTATTTGTCAATCAAGTGATCCATTTCCCAATTATGTAACTGTATATATTCAGCCTTCCGATGCTGTTTCAATAACCCGTTAATCATTATTATTATTTATTACACACACACACACACACACACACACACACACACACACACACACACACACACACACACACATCTTGACCTATAAGAACGAGTTAACAATTCTTTCAGTTTTACCATTATAAACATGATCAAAGGAGATATACTCAAACATTCTCTATCTGTTGAGTATACTTGGGATATGCTCCACCAACTGGGAAAATATACTCCACCAACTGGGATAATATGCTCCACCAACTGGGATAATATGCTCCAACAACTGGGATAATATGCTCCAACAACTGGGATAATATGCTCCAACAACTGGGATAATATGCTCCACCAACTGGGATAATATGCTCCAACAACTGGAATAATATGCTCCAACAACTGGGATAATATGCTCCAACAACTGGGATAATATGCTCCAACAACTCTTCCTCGAGTATCATACAAGTTGTTTAATAGAAAGTAAAAGAAAGTATTGATATATTTGAGTTATTAGAAAGTACTATTTTTTATTTGAAAGTTATAGAAAAGTATTAATCTGTTTATTCTACACACACACACACACACACACACACACACACACACACACACACACACACACACACACACACACATACACACACACACACACACACACACACACACACACACACACACACACACACACACACACACACACACACACACATTTAACGGAAACAAAAGATTACCACACACTTATAATTACTACACACTTACAAATACAACTCTTGGTTCTGTTCTGTGCAGTGGAGAGGAAAACTACTTAAGTGTTTGGACTTAGACTACTTGGAAATACTTAAGGCTGGAATGTCTCTCTGGGAAGGCTTTTATAATACACTGAAGAGAGTAAATTAATATTGTATATTAAAAATATCCTCAACTAAATTACGTTTGCGAGATGTAATTAATGCTGTATTTTTCCCTTGTATTCTGATTACGAGAGAGAGAGAGAGAGAGAGAGAGAGAGAGAGAGAGGATTTATGAAGCACTATTTTGGGGGTGGCACTGTTCTGGAGGTGTGGCACCGTTCATTGTTCTGGGTATGGCACTGTTCTGCAGGTGTGGCACTGTTCTGGGGTGTGGCACTGTTCTGGGTATGGCACTGTTCTGGGTGTGGCACTGTTCTGGGGTGGCACTGTTCTGAAGTGTGGCAATTGCTTTTGAGGTGTGGCACTGTTCTGGGGGTGTAGCACTGATCTGAGGTGTGGCACTGTTCTGGGGTGTGGCTGTTCTGAGGTGTGGCACTGTTCTGAGGTGTGGCACAGTTCTGGGGTGTAGCACTGATCTGAGGTGTGGCACTGTTTTGAGGTGTGGCACTGTTCTGAGGTGTGGCACTGTTCTGAGGTGGCACTGTTCTGAGGTGTGGCACTGTTTTGAGGGGTGTGGCACTGCTCTGGGGTGTAGTGCACTGGATTCAGGGTGGCACTGTTCTGAGGTGTGGTACTGTTTGAGGTGTGGCACTGATCTAAAGTGTGGCACTGTTCTGGGTGTGGCACTGATCTGGGGTATGGCACTGTTCTGGGGTGTGGCACTGATCTAAAGTGTGGCACTGTTCTGGGGTGTGGCACTATTGGGTGTGGCACTGTTTTGACATTGCAGAAGTACTCGAGGAAAGGAGGAGTGTGAGGGGGAAAATGTGGGGGGGATAGAAGGAGGGGAGGGAAAAGGAAAGAAGGAGAAGGAGGGAAGGAAGGAGGGAGGTGGAGGGAGTGAGTGAGTGACCTTTGCTACCTCCTAATTTCCCCAGGGATGAAGGGTGAGAGCCTCCCCCCTCCCCCCTCCCCCCTCCCCCTTCTTTCTCTCCTTCCTTTCTTGGTGGGGGGGGGGGTAATGAGAGACTGAAGGAGGGGGAGACGAGGAAAGAAAGGATTGGTGAGAAGGGAATAACAGAGGCAGTAATTGGCTGAGTTAGAGAAGAAAAGGAAAGAAGAAGAAGGTAGAGAAAAAATGGGAAGATGAAAGAGAATAAAGAATTAAAAGAATACAATGGAAGGAAGAAAATAACAAGGGAAATAACAATGACACTAAATTAATACACCATTGTAAACACGAGTGTCTCCTCCCCTCCCTCCCTTCCCCACCACACTGCAACATTGTCCAAGAGACGATAACTATATACAATGTTGACAGAAAACACCGAACACTGAACTCATCTAAGACCATGTTGTGATATATCCACGCTATTTGATTTAGTTATTGTGTGGACAGACAGACAGACAGACAGACAGACAAACAGACAGACAGACAGACAGACAGACAGACACACGTGGTACATAGAGTGTTAAATATGCTAATGATCAACCCTCTGTGGATATGTTGTGAGTAATCTACTTTAAATGGGAGTAATTATTTTAAAAGAACTATTTTGTATTTTCTTGTGGTGTGTGTCGGGGGGGGGTGTGTGTGTGTGGGGGTCGGTGTGTGTGTGTGTGTGTGTGTGTGTGTGTGTGTGTTTGTGTGTGTGTGTGTGTGTGTGTGTGTGACGGACCTGCATAAACAGCACACAGCAACATTTCAAGTATCGTATATTGCTCATTATAATTGATACCATTCTTATAGTCCTTAATGCGTTATTAGTCATTCCCGATACCAATGATTTTAAGTTAATATCGGTTGATCCCAAACTAAAAACACCCGATATAAGTTAAGTACTAGTCTATGACGCAAACTGATTTTATGTACAACATATTATTGAATGGATATCGGCAATTTCACCAATACATATCGGGAACACCATCAATACCCGATATATCTATTTATCTTAGACGAATATCGGTTAAACCCTCGCCCCCAAAAAACACCCGATACCAATCAAATTCTCTACCCGATAACTCAACCCGGTTTTAAATATCGTATTTACCAAAATATCGTCAGAACCATGCCAAACAATACCCCGATATCAAGCGTATTCTAACCGATACTTATGAGAACAATAAAAAACCCCGCGTCGCAGATATTGTCAGCCGATACTGCCCGATATCACCGATCTGAAGCTTTAGTGTGCCAGGTAAATTCGTTCACCTGTACTCATTTGCATACAGAGTCAAAATGAGCTGTCACCGGGTAGCCAAGACAAAATTGAAAAGAAACACCTATTGACTCTATCTGGGTATTTTACGTGAATAACTTTGTATGTATCTAAATATATATCGATATTTATTTGCAATACACATTTTTTTATGCAAAATTTGTGGATATATATACATGCATTCATACACATTTTCAATTCATCTGCATAAATTTGTATGTGATATATTGATATACATTTTCAATATATCTTTGTATAAATTTGTATGTGTGTGAATGTTATTATATCGATATACATTTGCAATATACCATTTGTTGCATAGGCTCGTCAGTATGTCAACATATATTGCAATTCATTTGTTGTTGTTTTTTCCACTGTGGTTCGTTCGCTCCTAATATTGTAATGTTTTTTTTTTTTTCATAATGATTCGTTCTTTCTTATTGTAGCAGATGTTTTTATTCTTCGTTGTTTTTGCTCCATCATCACCAATACCACCATAACATCACCAACACCACCATAGCATCACCAACACCACCATAACATCACCAACACCACCATAACATCACCAACACCACCATAGCCTCACCAACACCACCATAACATCACCAACACCACCATAACATCACCAACACCGCCATAACATCACCAACACCACCATAACATCACCAACACCAACACATCACCAACACCACCATAGCATCACCAACACCACCATAACATCACCAACACCACCATAGCATCACCAACACCACCATAACATCACCAACACCACCATAACATCACCAACACCACCATATCATCACCAATACCACCATAGCATCACCAACACCACCATAACTTACACAAAATACAGAGAGAGAGAGAGAGAGAGAGAGAGAGAGAGAGAGAGAGAGAGAGAGAGAGAGAGAGAGGAGAGAGAGAGAGTCTTAATGGTAACGCACCACATATATTCGACAAAACCTCACACACACATAATACACAAAAGAGACTCAGTGTGTGTGTGTGTGTGTGTGTACATGAACAAGACACACACGCACACACACACTCTAACACTAACACAAGGTGACTGAGTGCACCTAAGTGCTTGCCTCCACACACCTGCTGTAGCTCCTCCTTCTTCCATTCCCTCCATCCCTCCCTCCCTTCTCTCCCTCCCTTCTCTCCTCCCTCCTCTCCCTCCCTCCTCCCTCCCTTCTCTCCCCCCTCCCTCCCTCCCTTCCCTCCCTCCCCTACCTTCCTCCTCCTCCCTTCTTCCTCCCCCTCCCTCCCTCCCTTCCCTCCCTCCCCCTCCCTCCCTCCCTCCCTCCCTCCCTCCCTCCCCTCCCTCCTCCCTCCCTCTTTCTATTCCTTCTCCCACACTCCTATACTCCCTCCCACACACACTACCATCATTCCCTCCTCCACCACACTGCTTGCTGACACTCCCTCCACCCTCCAACACACCAACACTACCACCCCCCTCTCCTCCTCCACCACTCATGTCAGAGTCCTTCGTCACTCTACACACCGCTACACCAATTCTCCACTCCACCACTCCACTCCACCACTCCACATCATCCCCAGGTCCGTGTTATTCACCAGGTGTTCAGGTAATGAGACAGGTGTTGTATGACTCCCTCTGTGATGTTTACAACCATATACATTGGTGTACAGAGTGAGTCGAATATAATTGTGTCGGTAAATTTAATAATACTTTACTTTAGGCTCACTGCAAAGTTGATAAAAATATATATCGTTTATCCAAATTTCCTTTACTGTAATCATTATACTTTTGGTTCAGTCAATAGGAATGTACTTTGGGGACCTTGGAATTTTTTTTTAAGACTTATGATCGTGAGGACTACCATTGGATAAATAGTAATTACGACTACAAAGAGATAAATATTAATAAAATCTAATAACAACAGCAGAATAAATAATAATAATAAAGTAAATAATGAAGAAATTATAAGTAAATATAAATGTCAACTTCAGAGTAACAAAAGACGGTCGGGAAGGAGTTAAGTGAGGGAAAGATATCGTACCGTACTTAATAGGATCTTTAAGGAGGAATATTGTCTTTTTTTTTTAGGGACATAAAGGATTTTGTTAAGGGCGGATGAAGGATTTAGTAGTTTATTTTAGGGATAAATTGCATTAAATATGAGGTTTTGTACTTGTGACAGATATATTTATGCGTTATGTTGATTAATATCGGTGTTTGAAAATAAACCAAGTAATATACAGATGAAGTGACAGCGTATACTATTCTGTAACACAAGTACGTAATTTAGACATTATTTCAAGTAATTGTTCGTACATATTGTGATTCTTATTATAATATAAGTTGTAATTTTAATTAATATAAAAGTGTATGTTATTTTAGTTGTTATTTACACGGTGATCGTTATAACACTGTCCGGGTGTGTGTACCCCTGTCAGCTGGTCGGCCGGGCTCAAGCGAGTGTTCCAAATTAACATAAACTATTCAAATTAAACATAAATGGACGAGCACCAAGCTATAAATGACTGATAAACTACCGGACACAATGTTGAGGAGAGTTGTTTAGTAGTTACCTGGTTTGATGAGTTTAGATAGAAATTTATATTGTCAACAACTGCGCTTGCGCTAATCATGGAAGCAGTGAAATAGAGAGACTCGCTGCAACACACATAAACGATGGTGTTACTTCACTAAACTGTGTACCACCCACGTAAACTTGGGCAAAACTCTCCCATTCAACCTTGGAATTCTCCTTAAGGCAGCTGTGCTTTACGCTGTGTAAGTAAATCCCTTCAGACTAGTGTAGTACGTGTGAGCAATAAGGACAACAACATATATTACACCGGGAGGGGGGCGGCGCTGAGAGTAGACGGAGCTCACAGCGCGGCATTACGCGTTGTTTTGCTGCGAACTGAGAACAAAAGCAGTGTTTCTGGAAGATTGTATCCGGATTTACAGTACCTTAAGGGCTTACTTACGGACGATACAGGATGTTACATTGACATTGACTTGGTTTTGTAATTCCGGTGTAAAAAGATTCAGAATATCGCCAGAGTATTACTATTGTCTACCTGTTCTCACAATTCTCTTGGTAATATTATAAGATATTACCAACTGAAGACAAAAACAAACTCTCCCTCATTCATACTTATTAATGATCACTTATTTCCTCTCACTGCTAAACAGATGTGATGTAATGTGATGTTCCCCTTCCACTTACTCACACACAGCGCTGCTTCCTGGATACCCTTCCTCTCCCCTTCACCCTCCTTCCATTTCCTTAGTTTTCCATCTATCTATTTTCTCTATATACATCCTATGGTCTATTTTACCCCACGAGTGATAGAGATAATGTTTTGTGTTGTCCTGTACAGTCACTCAAAACAACTATCTGTACTCGGGGTGATCGATGACTTTCGTAATGAACACTATGACTCCTGTTGTCTCGGTAGGGTTGTCAAAAGCCTTCGTCCGTTGTGTCATATTTTTTCAACACAATTTTGTATAGATAATTTTTTTTGAGTGACTGTAGGAGGATGTAATGATTAACCCACAGGCTATACACTTAATATCTAATGATGATATAAGACAAGTGAAAAAAGTGATAGGAAAATGGCTATGGCGACAAGTAGAAATATCCACACATACTCACGTCCTCAACCTAAACACATATTAGTCATCCATAACTAAACAGCACATCCTTGACACATCCTTGACACATCCTTGACTCCATTTCCTACAGCACGGTGGGATGACCAGGGGCGTCAAACTCCATCCTGAATCAGTAAGAACAAGCTCCTTTACGCCCACTGCTCTGACGGTAATGCGTGAAGAAGTAGAACCCACGATCAGAGTTCACGCTCTAGGCTCTATCGCTCTACAGCATCCACCTCTTAGGCCCAGATCAATGTAAACACTACCTTAGTCTCTCCCTCGGAAATTCTCTCAGGAAAGACAATACCATTTTCGACACACACACACACACACACACACACACACACACACACACACACACACACACACACACACACACACACACATCCTTGAAGTCTGCCTAACAAAACACGACACTTTAACACGACCCAACTCAACACGACCTCTCCAGTACGACCCCCCCAACGCGAACCATCCAACACTTCCATCCAACACAACCCTCTCCATCACAATCCTCTCCAACACAACCGTCTCCAACACGACCCCCTCCAACACAACCCTCTCCAACACAATCCCTCCAACACGACCCCCTTATCCCCAGATGTCTTGAACCTCAGCATCTCTATGCGGTATCATATGTAATTTTTCCCTCAGTATACATATAAAAACGACTCTTCCCCATCTGCAGGTCTCCGCGCTGTGTCTGGCTCCTGGTGTGTCTGGCTCCGAGTGGCTCTTTGGGAACTGGATTGCTCAGGTTAGTCAGGCCAGGATGACAGCTTTTCTCCTGCATATATTTTCTTCTGCCTGACTTTTGGAATAATTTTTTGACCTTTTTTGTCTGATAAACTCTTCCTTTGTTTAACATAATGGGTGGGGATTTTGTTGTTGTCTTTTGGTCTTTGTTGATATGCAGAAACGTTGACTTAGAAATCTTGTTTTTGTTTGGTTTTGTAATATGATAAACGTTTTTTTTTTTCTGTATTATAAACGTTAACTCTGTCTATATTCCTTTGTTTACATACTGGGAACGTTTTTTTAGAGGGTGTGATGTGTAGGAACGTTTTATTTACATGGATTTGTTTTTTTTTTGGGGGGGGGCAAGTGAGGTGTAGGAGTGTTTTGTTTGTTTGTTTGTTTTATTTATAGTTGCAGGAACGTTTATTTGGACTTCCTCTCATGGACTTGGAATTTCTAAGCGTTTTTTTTTTTTGGGGGGGGTGCTTTTGAACTTTTCTAGTGTGGAGGGTTCAGGACCAGGAGACTTCAGACCTGGAAACTTAAGATCAGGAAACTTCAGGACCTAAGCAAATTAGGACCTGGAGACTTCAGAACACGGAACTTCAGGCCAGGAGACTTCAGGACCTGGAAATCTCAGGCCCGGAGAGTTCAGGACCTAAAAACTTCAGGCCACGGAACTTCAGGCTGCAGGTACGCCTTATAAACTTGAGGTAATAAAGTTGTGATCATCTTATAGTAATAATCTTAAATACAACTTCCGTGTTTGTTTGGTTAATATCTGCCTGTAAGAGGCTTAGTGAGAGAGGGAGAGAGAGAGAGAGAGAGAGAGAGAGAGTGGATTGACTTTGAAGAGAGAGCCGAAAGTGAAGAAAGACAGACAACGACACAGACTGAGTAGTCCTAGGAGCAGACATTAAACTCGGACACCCAACACCGGTCAAGATGTTCCCGGGAGAGAATGTGTAATGGTTGCCCCTCGTGTAACGAGGATGGCCGGCCCAAGGGCCACCTAGGCGTGAATTTGTTTAAGGTGTAGAAGCTGTCGCCAACACAGCAACCACACCCTCAGTTAACGAGCTGCATGATCCAGTGTTTAAGGAGTAGAAGCTGTCGCCAACACAACAACCACACCCTGAGTTAACGAGTTGCATGACCCAGTGTCAAGGAATAGTCCGAGAAGACCGGACAACTCGCCAACTGCACTGGCTAACCATTACCCCGGAACACGATCAGCAAATCGTTTAACATCCAGGTCCCCAATTACTGCTGTGTAGACAGAGGCAAATGGCGTAAAGAAACTTGCCCATAGTTTCACCCTGCCTGGAGATCGAACCCGGGTCCGCTCACTTGCGAGGCGAGCATGCTGACCACTACACCACAGGTCGCCTCTAGGAGAGAATATAGCCGTTAATACACAAATAATTTCAGCAACATAAACAACACTGAAGGTAAACACTAAAGGCAATAAACACTTAAACACTGAATGTAAAAAAAATCAAGTCACATAAACAACACTATGTAAGCAATTTCACCTACATAAACAAAACTGAAAGTA
>NW_024740202.1:208748-266248 GCF_018991925.1 Homarus americanus | reverse complement strand
AAAAAATCGAGTCTAGAGAGAGGAAAACCGCCCATTTGTTTGAATATCTAAAAACTTGCTAAAAATAATTAAAATTTTATCCCATAACCTATATTTCTAGTCTATACTTCAAAATTTTTATTCAGTCTTTAAAAATCTAAAAATTGTAAAAAACAAAAACAAAACAGAGTCAGAGTATTTGTTTATGCATATGAATCCAATTTTATCCAAGTATCTAAAAATTCAGTTCAATTTTGTACGTAAATTTCATTCAATTTCGTTTAAATAAAAATATCGAATGTAAAAAAAAAAAAACCCTCAAGTGAAGGCCAGACCCAAGTATTATTTACAGTTTTAACTAAGAATCAACTGTTTTGGTTCAGTTGTCTCGTTAAAATTCACTCAATCTTACTTAAAAAACCTAAAAATCGTACGTAAAAAACCCACCTCACTCAATCTTACTTAAAAACCTAAAAACCATACGTAAAAAACATCCCACTTACTTAAAACCTAAAAACCATACGCCAAAAAAATTAAAAAAACTCGACTCAGGTGAGAAACAGTAGAGTACATCCCACGTGTAATAACTTATCAAAGTAAATCCTTATTACTCAGTAGATCTAAACTAATCGTATAACCTGAGCTATTTATTAGTAACTAGATAATTAGGTTCGTTATTATGTTATTAAATAGCTTACTCTTATGGTGGGGGAGGGATAGGTATTGAGCTATCCAGTAAATACCTGCCAGTTGTTTTGATGGATGGTGGCTCTTCTATCCACTCAACACCTGCGTGGATAGTTGTTGTTGTTGTTGTTCTATTCACCAACACCTGCATGGATAGTTGTTGTTGTTGTTGTTGTTGTTTTATCCTCGATAATTCAGAGAAGTTGATTGGTTGTTGGTAAGATTAACGACCAATAGCTGACCTCTAACAGTGACGTCATGACTCACTGAATATAACAACCAATCAACTTCCAGGAATTGTTTTGGACAGACAGGCAGACAGAAAGACAGACAGACAAACAGACGACAGACAGACAGCTGTATCAGTAACGTCTTTATAACTATTTACCATAATCCACTCTCCTTAATTGTACAGTCGGTGTAATAACTGTAATATTAAGCGGATGTTGTGTGTAATGAAGCGGGTGTGTGTGTGTGTGTGTGTGTGTGTGTGTGTGTGTGTGTGTGTGTGTGTGTGTATAAGTGTACATGTGTGCGTGTTTGAATTACACCTGCAAGAACCTAGAACCAAGACAGTGTCGCCAACGTAAAGCATCACCCTGGGTCTTTCAGCTAGTGTTGCCAACGTCTCTTAAGTGTACTGGCTTGTAAGAATTAGTTTAGGGAGACCATACGGGCTACTCCTGTCTCCTAAGGTCTGGTTAGGAGAGAGAGAGAAGAGGAGAGAGAGAAAGAGAGAGAGAGAATAACGCCAGTCACCATCACCTTAGAAAAAGACTCTAAAGACCTACCTTAAAACTTACATCAAAGGGAGTGTGGGGGAGGGAGGGTGTTAAATTAATTAGTCTATGTGGTTAAATTACTTAAAATCTAATTAATTAGTGGTTAAAGGTAGCAGGTGTAATTTATTACTTTTAATTATATAATGAGGGAATATCTTTTAATGCCCAGTGTCCCGCTTAATGTGTGGTGATGCAAATATTACCGAGTGTATAGGTGTAGTGTGGGTGTGTAAATGTGTGTGTAGTGTGGTGTGTAGTGTGTAGGTGTAGTGTAGTGTGTAGGTGTAGTGTGTAGTGTGTAGGTGTAGTGTGTAGGTGTAGTGTGTGGTGTGGTGTGTGGTGTGTAGTGTGTAGGTGTAGTGTGTAGTGTGTAGGTGTAGTGTGTAGTGTTGGTGTAGTGTGTAGTGTGTAGGTGTAGTGTGTAGTGTGTAGTGTAGTGTGGTGTGGAGTGTGGTGTGTCGTGTGGGTGTGTAGTATAAAAGAGAGAGAGAGAGAGAGAGATCTTAATAATCACCCCCACGTCAATATAATATCTCTCTCTCTCTCTGACTAAATAAACTGATGAGATTTCCCTTTCAAATATCTTCTCCCGAATCCTGTCAAATATTAATTAAACTTGGTCAGATAAAACAGCTTCCTAAAGACCAACCTAACCTAACTAACCTAACCTAACCTAACCTAACCTAACCTAACCAAACCTAACCAATAAGCACACTATTTATCGACGCCTCAATTCTAAATCGGCTCGACGGAATTGGATTTTAGAACCAAATTAGGAAAATAAATGTTCAAATTGGTGGAATAGGTTCAAATTGGTGATATGGGTGGAAGTAATTGATAGGACTAAGGTGAGGTAATTGGTGAAATGGGTGAAAATAGGTCAAATGGATTGAAATCTTTGAATGGGTTGTAATAGGTATATCTAGGGATGGCGTCGTCTCGTGTGTGTGTGTGTGTAGAGGTAACACTCTTCCTCTCCTTTCCTCCTCCCCTCCTCCTCTTGTCCTCCTCCTCCTGTCCTCCTCTTCCTCCTCCCTCCTCCTCTTCCTCCTCCCTCCTCCTCTTCCTCATATCCACTCACTAAAATATGTCAACACTCCTTCCATTGATTACCATTAAGCAGTGATAATAACAATAACAATAACAATAATTTACCAGTATTACCATTACCATTATTCCTACCATCATTACTACCATTACCACTGCCATGATCACTACCATTAACACTATCATTAACTGCCACTAACTACCATTCATCAACGACCATTACTAACTAGGAATAATGACCACTAGCCACTAAAACCATTATTCAAACTTACAACATATTTGCCATCACCAATAACGACCATCTACCATCAGGGGTGGAGGCACTAACGACCACAACAACACAACGACCATCACAAAACACCAATAATAACACGACATTTTTTTCTTCCTTCAAATAAAGCTCAAAATACTACAGTCTTCCCAGAGATTTTCGTCTCTACTGATACATTGAAACTCTGTCTCAGGTTCGGGGGATAATAGTGTTAAGCCGCAGTTAAATCGTAATAAAAAAAAGTCGATATTACAAGTCGTTTGAAATAAGCATACCGCCCTTAGTGACGTTAATACACTCTGGGAAGCTATGATAATGCTATACCACTTGTCTTTTATGGTTGATGTCATGTTCATGTTAGGTTGGGATTATCGCCCATAATGACGTTCAGAACAGTCTATTAGGAGTATTATAGTGTCATAATACTGATGTTTTATGAGCGGTATTACATTCACTTAACTTAGGGATATCGACTCTATTGACAGATATTATTGAGACGGTTTTGTTGAAGGTTAATATATTAGACTCGTGACCTCAAAGGGTTAAGACAGATAGACAGACAGACAGAGAGAGAGAGAGAGAGAGAGAGAGAGAGAGAGAGAGAGAGAGAGAGAGAGAGACAGGAGAAAGAGAGAGAGAGAGAGAGAGAGAGAAGAGAGAGAGAGAGAGAGAGAGAGAGAGAGCTTTAGTTGATAGAGTCGATGTTACGTTAGTTTCAAGTAGGATTATCGTTCCTAATCATTCCTTTAAGAGGGAGGGAGGAGGAGGAGGAGGAGATGCCTCTTAGCATTTGGGGGACATAATAGTGCTATACCAATTACCTCTCACGTGATTATGGTCGTCATTTACATCTATTTAACGCGTGATGACTCTTTGTAATCCCAGGTGTTTGTCTGTTTCTGTCTGTCTGTCTGTTTCTGTCTGTCTGTCTGTCTGTATATATTCTCTCTTTCTTTTCCTCTCTCTCTCTCTCTCTCTCTCTCTCTCTCTCTCTCTCTCTCTCTCTCTCTCGGGCAACATAGTACACCACCACCACACAGTATACTAATGGTCGTTATCACACTCATTTAACCTGGAAATATAAGTTCTAATAACCCACCAGGGAGTCTGTCTTAGGTAATAGAGTGCCATACCACAAGCGGGTACAAATAAGGGTCAGTATTACCTAAATATACGACGTGATTACCAACCTTATTTGAAATCCGGACTTCCTTAGGGGGCATTTTAACACCATACTGCAAGAAAAGTAAGTAGAGTCGAATTTCCATCTAGTTAAACTAAGAATTTCACCCTTACTGATTTCAGAATTTTTACCGGGGGATTACAGTGTCACACCACTGGTAATAGTTTATAAAGTTGATTATATATTAGAAATAGTATTAAATTTACACCCATAATGGCTTTAGTTATATCACCAGCTGATGTCTCGAGTCACCTGAAGATTAGGCACCCTAGTTTATTTCACCTGATGATTAAACGCTGTGATGTTACCTGGGGAGAATAGGTTAGGTTAGGTTAGGTTAGGTGCAGGGTAGGTCAGGTCAAGGTGTTTAATCTCAAACCAAATAAGCTGGGGTACCTTCAGGTCAACCGATGTCCCTAAAGTCGATATTGATCCAATGTAATCCCAGGAATCTCGCCCTTATTAATAGACGCCTGTAGGTGGGGACAAGACAGCGCTACACCACCTGTTGTTTTGGGGTGTTGTAAATAAGGAACTTGTGGGCAAGACTTTCCCAGGGAGACTTTTGTAATGAAGTTGTGGATCACAGGATTACGTAGGACGGTCCACCGCCTTCCTGGTATTAGTTATGGCCAACATCTCCCCCCCCCTCTCTCTCTCTCTCTCTCATATTTTATTCACTTTTCCCTTTTCTCTATCTTGTATCTCTGTCTTTATGTCGTTTTCCTCTCCCAAATCTCATTCATCTTCATCTAGGCTCCACCCTTCATCTAGGCTCCACCCATCCTCTAGATTCCACCCATCCTCTAGGCTCCACCCATCCTCTAGACTCCACCCATCCTCTAGGCTCCACCCTTCATCTAAGGTTCATCCCTTCATCTAGGATTCACCCTTTTCCTTTAGCTTCCACCCTATTCCTCCAAGCTCCACCCTCTCCCTCCAGGCTCCACCCTCTCCCTCCAGGCTCCACCCTCTCCCTCCAGGCTCCGCCCTTTTCCCCCAGAGTTCACCTCGCTGCCTCTGCTTCAACAGTATTCCTTAGGTTCCCCTGATTTTCCGAGAAGTCCGTCGCCTATATTTAGGCTCCACCTTTTTCTGTAAGTTCTTTTTGTCTTGAACTCCACCCCTTTCCCCTGAACTCCGCCCTATTCTCTTAGACTCCGCCCTCTTGACCTAGACTCAACCCTCTTGCCCCAGGCTCCGCCTCGCGCCCCGGCAGCGTGTTGGTTGGGGTGGCGGGCGTAGAAGGGCCTCAGCCCGGCGGGTCAGCCGCCTCAGTGTCCCGTTACCCACCGCGGCGAGTGGAGGTCCGCCTCTGCCGCTGCAGTTCTTACATCACTGCCTCGGCTGCAGGTAGACTCACGGTGTTGCACGCTTTATAGGAAGTGTCCGTAGTGAATTATGTGTCCCAACACAGCCTCGGAAATAGTGCTTAACAAGGTGATCACGTGACAGTAACAGTGAGTGTAGTAATGTGTGAACTACCTAGTTTGTTGTGGTGACAAACCTCGTCAAGACCAACTACTCCTTAACACGCGAAAGAAGCATAAAAAGAATCTTTCTCAACTGTTTTAAACTCAACATCAAACTGTATATATCATCAAAACAAACGATAAATCCAAGCATAATTACATACAAGTGGTATATTTTGTATCTGAAAAAAAATCTAAATCTAAATTCTCAGCGCATATTTTGAGTGGCCGCAGTTATCGTACAGTGAAGGTCCCTGCCAGGCGTCTCTTGAGGTGAATGATGTAAATTATTGGTGTATTAGTGCGTCTTAAATCTTGTTGTATTGCAAATAAAGATATTGACGGAAAATACGATAGTTGTGTACCGTTGATCTAATATTAATAGTACTTTGGCAGTGGTGGTGGTATGTGTTGATAGTGGTGGTAGTTGGTAGTCGTAGTAGTGATGTTTTAGCACTAGTAGTGGTAGACTATATATTTACTACTACTACTACCACTACTACAAATAAACCCTACTACTACTACTACTACAAATAAACCCCTACTACTACTACTACTACTACAAATAAACCTCTACTACTACTACTTCCTAATGATAAATATTACTGTAATAAAACGATCATGAATTGCTTACAAATATGTTTACGTATTAGCATTAAGGTCTATTTATTTCCACTCAAAACAACCCTCCCTGGCCACCTCCACCCCAAAACAACCACCCTGGCCACCTCACCCAAAAACAACCCTCCCTGGCCACCTCACCCCAAAACAACCCTCCTGGCCACCTCCACCCCAAAACAACCGTCCCATACCTCCACCCTAAAACAACCCTCTAGCCTCACCCAAAACAACCCTCCTAGCCACCTCACCCAAAACAACCCTCTGCTACCTCCACCTAAACAACCCTCCTACCTCCACCCCAAACAACCTCACTACCTCACCCAAAACAACCCTCTAGCCTCCACCCTAAACAACCCTCCTGTACCTCCACCCCAAAACAACCCTCTGGCCACCTCCACTAAAACAACCCTCTGGCCACCTCCACCCCAAAACAACCCTCTGGCCACCTCCACCCAAAACAACCCTCCCTGGCCACCTCCACCCTAAAACAACCCTCCTGGCCACCTCCACCCAAAACAACCCTCTGTGCCTCCACCCCAAAACAACCCTCCTGGCCACCTCCACCCAAAACAACCCTCCTGGCCACCTCCACCCCTAAAACAACCCTCCTGGCCACCTCCACCCAAAACAACCTCCTTGGCCACCTCCACCCCAAACAACCCCTACAGGTCCCCGTGAAAAAAACCCCGACAGATCCCCACAATAAACCCGACAGGTTCCCAATCGAACAAAAAACCCTGACAGGTCCCCTCCTCCCCCAAAATCCCAGACAGGTCCCCATCCTCCTCCAAAATCGACGTCCCTCCACCTTCCCCAAAATCCCCAAGTCCCCTCCTCCTCCACAAAAAACGGTTAGTCCCTGCTCCCCCTCCACAAAAAAACCGACAGGTCCCCCCACAAAAAATTAAAATTCTAACTCGGACACAAATGAAAAAAAAAACGAAAAAAATGAAAAAAATTATCTTCTATCTCCTTAATGAGAAAAGAATTAATTGCCTTCAAAGAGAGAAATTGTTACCAAGAATACTAGGAAAGGATTATGGGATGTTTTGGAGGCGGTGTGTGTGTGTCTGTGTCTGTGTGTGTGTGTGTGTCTGTGTGTGTGTGTTTATTTGTGTGTCTGCATGCATTACTGTCTGTGTAACTGAGTATGCCTTTGTGTGTGTGTATATTATGTATGTATTTCTGTATATATGTGTATGAAAGTGTGTACGTATCAGCACGAGATCATGACAGGTGAGGCAGGTAAGAACAGGTAGAAGGTGTATTCAATAGGTGAGAGAGACTGTGAAGAAAGCGGTGAAAGGATGGATCAGGGGGTGGATCAAAGGCGTGTGGATTTACGACTGGGCATGGGAGGAGAGGTGTTGGAAGAGTGGATCATTTGTAGGGGTAAGTGGATCAAGGTGCAAAGTGAATCAGGGGAGAGTGAATCAGGGGGGTAGGAGTGGATCAGGGGGTGGGAGTGGATCAAAGGGGTAGAGAGTGGATCAAGGGGGGGTAAGAATGGATCAAGGGGGTAGAGTGGATCAAGGAGGGTAGGGCTGAGATCAAGGGGAGTGGGGAGTGGATCAAGGGGTAGAGGGAGGGAGAATGGATCAGGGGGGTAGGAATGGATCAAGGGGGTAGAGTGGATCAGAGAGTGGATCAGGGGGTAGAGTGCAGATTGAGAATTGCAAGTGGATCAAGGAGTAAGAGAGTCTTAGGGGGGTAGAGAATGAATCAAGGGGGTGGGAAATTAGGTGAAAGAATTAGAGATGAATCAGGGGGTAAGTGGATCACAGGTGGAGGAGAGGAGAGATGGTGAGAGGTGGAACAGGTCGAGAGGAGGAGGTAGGTGAGAGGTGGAACAGGCCGAGGAGGAGGTAAGTGGGGGGTGGAACAGGTGGAGGAGGAGGTAGGTGAGAGGTGGAACAGGTGGAGGAGGAGGTAGGTGAGGGGTGGAACAGGTCGAGGAGGAAGTTTATTGGAGGTGGTCCTTGAGTTCTGGAGGAGGAATTTCTGTATTATATTAGTATTGAAGGTTAAAGCCGGACAAGTTGTTAGTGGTGAGTGATGAAGGTGTTGGAGGCTGAGTGACGTGTGTTGGAGGCTGAGTGACGTGTGTTGGAGGTGTTGTAAGCGGGAGTGACGTTTGTTGGAGGTGATGGAGGCTGGGTGACGTGTGTTGGAGGCTGGGTGACGTGTGTTGGAGGCTGGGTGACGTGTGTTGGAAGTGTTGCAGGCTGGATGACGTGTGTTGGAGGTGACTTAATGTTACATAATTAATTTGAATCTTAAGGAGAATATTTTACTGTTAATGTATGTATGTATGCATGTATGTATGTATGCATGTATGTATGCATGTATGTATGTATGTATGTATTTATGTTTTCCTCCAAGGTTCAGTATTGTTGGTAGTTGTAATATATTTTCGTCTCTCTGGATGGTGCGATTGTAGTCTCGTTTATAAGGGCTGGGTTAAAGGTGCTTATAAGGGCTGGGTTATAGGTATTTATAAGGGCTGGGTTATAGGTGTTTATAAGGGCTGGGTTATAGGTGTTTATAAGGGCTGGGTTATAGGTGTTTATAAGGGCTGGGTTATAGGTGTTTATAAGGGCTGGGTTATAGGTGTTTATAAGGGCTGGGTTGTAATCTATTAAGGCTAGACCCCGCAATAAATTCAGGACGTATTCGACACAGGAGGAGGAGGAGGAGATGAAGAAGAAGATGAAGGAGGAGGAGGAGGGAGAGAAGTAAGAGAGGCAGAGGGGGAGAAGGATGAGAAGAGGAAAATAAGAAGAAAGAGGAGGAGGAGAATGGGAAAATACTAAGAAGGAGGGGGGAAAGGGGAGAAGGAGAGAATGAAGGGAGGGGATACGGAGGACAGATAAAGCAGGAGAGAAGCTGGACGTCTGACACTCTCTCTCTCTCTCTCTCTCTCTCTCTCTCTCTCTCTCTCTGTCAAACTTTACTCTAAACCCGTTGATGTGTTTTGGCCAGACGTGTAAAAAGACCCACACAAACTTAGCGAGTCAGATGTATGTGAGAGAGAGAGAGAGAGGTGAGAACTACACAGGCATTTAGAGAGAGAGAGAGAGAGAGGTGAGAACTACACAGGCATTTAGAGAGAGAGAGAGAGGTGAGAACTACACAGGCATTTAGAGAGAGAGAGAGAGAGAGGTGAGGACTACACAGGCATTTAGAGAGAGAGAGAGAGGTGAACTACACAGGCATTTAGAGAGAGAGAGAGAGGTGAGAACTACACAGGCATTTAGAGAGAGAGAGAGACAGAGTAATATATTTTGCTATGATTAATAGTAGTGTAGAATGATTTGTTGCACTAGGCAGTTATTAGCAGTAGAGGGGCAATAACTGACAACAGAGGGAAATAATTATCAGCATTGGGCAATAATTGATAGTTTGGCGCAATTATTGGTATCATTCCTTCCACAAGGCAATACTGGGCAAGCATATATAAAGAGTTGTTCAAGGTTTGTTTTGGTTAGATTCCGGGGCACTCCCAGTCGACCCAGCTGTGAATAGGGGAAGTGAAGGCGACCGAGTGTGGATACAGCACTCGCGTCCTGTCCTAAAGGTCGCTCGTTCGATTCCGGGGCACTCCCAGTCGGCCCAGCTGTGAATAGGGGAGGTGAAGCCGACCGAGTGTATGGGTTATTGTGAGACGTTGCTTGTGCCGCCACATCAGGGAATTTACTGACGTATATTTTTTTTCCTTTTCTTCTCAGCTTCAAGTTGAACGAATTGTGTGAGAGAGAGAGAGAGAGGAGTTTTATGCGCTTGTTTCACTCTTTCTCTCTCTCTCTCTCTCTCTCTCTCTCTCTCTCTCTCTCTCTCTCTCTCTCAAGATACATACAAATCCAATATTTTTTTTTCCTCATAACCTCAACTAACACACACACACACACACACACACACACACACACACACACAGTCATAGGATAAATCAGTCGCCATATTGCTTATCCATTATATACCAAGGCTTAAGTGGACCAGCCCAGGTGCATCCAAACATCGCTAATTAGAAGCAGAAAAAACAAAAAAATTTACCCTTACGATTTTTTTGGGTGTTTGTTTTGTATTGTAAGGGAAGCAATTAGTGTATCATCTCCCGTGAATTAGTTAAGGGTCCTCCTCACATCACTAGATAAGAGGGAAAATTAACCGAAGGAAATTTTAACAATCCCTCTTTGTTTTGTCAATTAAAGGCACCACCTGATAATGATGCACCTAAGCTAATTTCACCTGATAATTAGCCACCTGATTGCATACCTGTGGGTTAGGTTAGGTTAAATAAGTTAGGTTAGGGTAGATTAGGATGGTTAATCTTCAGGTATATCCTTGTTAATTAACCAGTTATATTCATTCTCACAGCACCAGTTATAGGGGAGAGAATTAACCATAGGAACCAAAAATCATAGATTGTGTTATCATTTAGGGAGGGAGGGGGGCGTTGTTATCAAGCCTGACCTCCCTCCCTCATTAGCATATACAATTTGCATCCTAATATATGAGGCTGATTAGGGCGTTTCTCCCTCTATCCTACCTCCTTACCTACCTCCCTATCACCTTTCCTCCTTCTCTCCCTTCCTTCTTCTCTATACCTCCCTCCTCTCTTTCCTTCTCCCTTCTCTCTCCCTTCCTTTCTTCCTGCCTATTATCTCACTCTCCCTTTCTACCTCCCTCCCACCCTCCCTCCCTCTCCCTGATACCTCCCTTACCCCCCTAATGAACAACGTTTTGAACAGCTAAATGAACACTTTAATTAAAACCTTTTCTGAACGCCTCATTGAATGACTCTTTGAACACATAGATGAACATTTGTTGAATTAAATAGTGAACAAGTTTTATTTTATCGTATACACATTAGTTCATATTTAAGCATAATAGTATTGTTTTGTACCTTAATGAACAATTTTTTGAACACCTTAACGAAGTAGATTTTGAACACCTAAATGAATATGATTTTGATTACATTATTGAACACTTTTAATAAACATATTCAAGTTGTTATTTGAATTTTTTGTGAATAATCTTTTGAACAGCATAATTAATTTTTGAACACTGATGAACACATTTGTGAGTAAGTTCATTTAAGCCTTTTGTTCTTTTCTGTGTACAAATTTTTGCTTCTCGTTTAATACGTATTTTTTTTAACATTCTAGGGATGTGGTGAACAAATGATGAACTACCAATTGAACAACTATGACTGAACAATAGGCTAAACATTACCTCTCAGTATGACAAACTGTGACCTCAATGAAGAAAGATTGTGAACATTGTGGTGTTGCTGAACATTTTGTGAGACATATTGAACAAATAGTGAAGTGTTATTTGAATATTTGTAATGCCTAATGAACACTTCCATCCAATCTAAATATGTGAACATCTTAGGATAATGGTGAACAAGTAATGAACATCTCATTGAACAAAATTACATTTGATTCAATGGTGAACAATTATATTGATGAATGAACAGTGTACGTGAACAAATATGACTGATAGTGAACAGTTTAGTCACTGTCTTGTACTATTGGTGAACATTTGATTGAACAGCTCGAACAAGTGTAGACAAAAACAGTAAAATAAGAAATACTTAAGAAAATTAATGCAATCCATATAACAAACATCTAAGTGTTCAATATTATCAAAAACAACAAAGAAACAAACAATATTCACCGGTGTCTATTGATGGAAACACAAACAATAAACAATTGTCTTTACTGAAATGAGAATGTAAACAATGCTATGACGTAATACATGATGTCATAATGTTTACACCGTCATGGCAGCCAATCAGAAGCAGCAGTCTACTTGTTGCCATATTGCCACCACTGACGAAATTAATTCTCGTGGAAAAATAATAACAACGGGAATAAAAGACTGTGTAGGATAAATAATAAGAACAAAAATGAACAAAGAGAATTAAGAACAACGGAAGTTATAACAAAGACGAGAAACGACATAGAAGAAAAGAAAGAAAAAAATAATATTGCGACCTTTGGCATCTATACCTAATGGCTGCTTCACGCTTCTCGTTTGTCATTTGTCTCGTCCTGGCCTGTCCTGGTAAGTAGTTTCTCCGCCTCTTATTATTACCTCTCACTCCCACGACACAAATATTAGTCTTCACTTCAAAATTTATTGTCTCCTGGAGGTGCTGTAAGACACTAAATAAATGAGTTCCTCCTTTAGAGACTCCCAGCTAATATTTTCGTTTTCTATGATGTGTATATATTTATTTTTTTAAAGAAGATGGGAACACAGGGAGCCAGGAATTTGCTTTTTTTTGTAATGTTAAGAATACAGTGATGTAATATTAGTTGAGAATTCAGTGCTGTGATGTATGTACTACTGATGTCGTATATTTGTTTTTAGAAGACTGTAGTTAACTGTTTCCATTATCCTTAGTTGTCGAATATATTGTCGTGTTGTGTATTGAGACTTGACAAAAACTATCTCTCTCTCTCTCTCTCTCTCTCTCTCTCTCTCTCTCTCTCTCTCTCTCGTTATCTTTGTATCTCTGTCTCTTTCTTATTCTCCTTCTATCTCCCTGTTTTTATTTATCTCTCTAGCTCTGTGATTCTTATATATCTGTTTCTCATTCTGTCACTTATTCACTGGGTCTCTTAGTCTCTGTCTGTCTCCGAACTGTATAAAGGTTTCAAGAACTTAACTCGTTCCTACAAGTGCAATAAGTCCGGGAGAAAATAGATGAAAGAACTGAGGTCATGTTGGTGGTATGGTTGATGGTGAAAGAAGACCTGAAGTCATGTTGGTTGAGAATGAAAGAAGAATTGAAGTGATGTTGGTTGAGAATGAACGGACTGTGGACATGTTGGTTGAGTATGAAAAACAAACTATAAACATTTTGGTTGTGAATGAAAATAGTAAAACAAACTTTGGTTGAGAATGAAGGAACTTAGACTATTTGGGTTGACAACAGATCAAATTAACACAAACAAAATATTTACCACCACAAGACATTGAACTGGACAACACTCAGCTGCACATGAAGGCGTATTATTATTATTGCTATTATTATTATTATTATTATTATTATTATTATCAGCATTATTCCGTTTTAGTGATAAATGTCTCCTTAATGTTTTGAGGAGGAGACAGAGAGATAATATAAGTGAGAGATATAAGGGAAAGTTCTCTCATCTCAATCAGGTTACAGAGGGATAAAGCTTAAATTCGCTGATAGACTCTTGGTTTTGTTTTATGTTTTATTGGGGTGAAATTGTCTTAACTATCAATGATGTCTTCTTGAACCAGCCTATGTCACCTGAAGATTAGACACCCCGGTACCAACATTAACACTGGCAGAATGATGTTAACAATACTACCATTAACAGGCATGGTGGGCGGGGGGGGCAGCAACAGACGATACTCGGTAAAACAATTAAGGACAAGCTGGAAAATGAACTGAATCACTGTAATACTTAACTAGTTCAGAATTTACAGCTAGGATAACAGAGCTAGGATAACAGCTAGGATAACAGAGCTACGATAACAGGTAGAGAGAAAATTACACACCTTTCTACCTGTGTATTCTACCTGTCTAATCTACGTGTACACTCTACCTGCCACACTCTACCTGTGCACTCTACCTGTACACTCTACCTGTCACACCCTACCTGCCACACCATTAAGTCATGTCTACTGTAGTGTGTAAGGCAGTAACAATAACTTAGGTAACTATGAAGTAAATAGTAAAGACCTATAATCAATGTAATACTCGTAATGATGATAAATAGTTCAGGGTCCTACACTTACTGGAGAGGAAAGGTAATATTGTTGATGATAATAGTTATGGTGAAGAGAGAAGTAATAATAATAAAAGTATAATGATGATAATAATAATAATAATAATAATGATAATAATAATAACTACTACTACTACTACTACTAATAATAATAATAATAATAAGAGGTTTACATATTGGGTCAACATAAGAAGCTGTAGACAGGTCATAGATGTGTGTCTTTGCCTAACCTAACCAACCCTAACCTAACCTAACCTAACCTAACCAACCCTAACCTAACCTAACCTAACCTAACCAACCCTAACCTAAGTATGTAAAACAAAAACAGGATGTGTATGTGTGTTTGTTTGTATTGTGTATGTGTGTTTATAAGTGTTTCTATTGTGTGTTTGTACCTATGTGTGTGTATTCGTATATATGTGTGTTTGGACTTGTGTGTATAAGAAAATGATCAATTGCTGGCATAGTAGAAATATACGGTACTTATAGTCCTGGAATTTAAGTGTGTGGTCATCTACTTAATATAAAGTAGAGCTCACCAACGGAGGTGACATCCTTAATCACTCATATCATTCCGTTATCGCCGGATGATCGTCATACTCGATCCCGAATGACTAGTACGTGAGTGTGCTTGTGCGTTGTGTCCCCATGGTGTAAACTAGACCATGCGTTTGTCCATGAGTGTTTAGGGTTGTACATGTTGTGTGTCCGGTTATGTATGTGTGTGTTTATACAGTATATACGTGTGGTGTAATGGTCAACATACTCGCCTCACAAGCAAATATGGGCAAGTTTCTTTACACCATTTGCCTCTGTTTACCCAGCAGTAATTGGGAACCTGGATGTTAATCGATTTGCGGATCATATTCCGGGGTAATGGTTGTGATATTGGCGACAGCTTCTACACCTTAAACACTGGGTCATGCAGCTCGTTAACTCAGGGTGTGGTTGTTGTGTTGGTGACGGCTTCTACACCTTAAACACTGGGTCATGCAGCTCGTTAACTTAGGGTGTGGTTGTTGTGTTGGCGACAGCTTCTACACCTTAAACACTGGGTCTCGTTAACTGCGAGCTGTCATGCAGCTCGTTAACTCAGGGTGTTGTGGGCACAGCTTCTACACCTTAAACACTGGGTCATGCAGCTCGTTAACTCAGGGTGTGGTTGTTGTGTTGGCGACAGCTTCTACACCTTAAACACTGGGTCATGCAGCTCGTTAACTCAGGGTGTGGTTGTTGTGTTGGCGACAGCTTCTACACCTTAAACACTGGGTCATGCAGCTCGTTAACTCAGGGTGTGGTTGTTGTGTTGGCGACAGCTTCTACACCTTAAACACTGGGTCATGCAGCTCGTTAACTCAGGGTGTGGTTGTGTGTTGGCGACAGCTTCTACACCTTAAACACTGGGTCATGCAGCTCGTTAACTCAGGGTGTGGTTGTTGTGTTGGTGACGGCTTCTACACCTTAAACACTGGGTCATGCAGCTCGTTAACTTAGGGTGTGGTTGTTGTGTTGGCGACAGCTTCTACACCTTAAACAAATTCACGACTAGGTGGCCCTAGGGCCGGCCATCCTCGTACACGAGGGACAACCATTATTTATTTATTTGCATGCACGTGTGAGTATTGTACGTGTGTGTAGGTACAGTTCTGGAAATGTGTTCCTACACCTCTTGTGGTAACCCGTGTCTCCTAACGGCCAGCCTATATCATACATACACAGTGTACATACATTCTCATTCTTCTTCTTATTATTATTATTATTATTTATTATTATTATTATTATTATTGTTATTATTATTATTATTATTATTATTATTATTATTATTATTATTATTATTATTATTATTATTATTATTATTTTATTATTATTATTATTATTATTATTAATATTATTATTATTGTTATTATTGTTATTATTATTATTATTATTATTATTATTTATTATTATTATTATTATTATTGTTATTGAGTGTAGTGTAGTGGTGTAGATATACTGTAGGTGTAGTGTGGAGAGAATGACCCCCTCCCCTCCCCTCCTCTACCCCCCCTCTCTCGCCCTCCCCTTAGGCCGACACCATGAATTATTATAGAGGTGGTCGCCCCTCATCCACTACCTCGTCAGCTGCCCCATAATTCTGTTTTGAAATACTTGAACTGTTACATTTCCCTTGTCCTGGGAGAGAGGAAAATGTTTTAGTCATAATTTCGGCTACTCGGGGGTTCGATGCCTTGGGTATTTTTCGTTGACCCTTGTAGATTGAATCATTATTTTGAGAAGTATTTTTTATAAGTGTTTTTTTTTATAAATTTCTTGGATGTTTAAAAAACTGGTTTTATTTTCTATTAATAATAATTTTTTTTTAATTCTCTGTTTGCTGCGAGGAATATTTATATATATTTTATTATTATTATTTTATGAATTGTATTTTGTTGTATAATTATTTTGAAGCGTTTATTGGATTATTATTTTATGATAATATGGGGAAAAATTTACATTCTCTGGGATACTTGGAATATTTGCTAGGAATTTTTTTTATATTATATTATTATTTTATGTTTACTATTTTTTATATTATTATTATTTTATGTTTACTATTTTTTTATATTATTATTATTATTTTATATTTACCATTTTATTATATAATTGTTTGTAAATGTGGTATTGAAAGGACTTATATTTCTGTCCTCATTGTAAGGTCAGAGTGTAATAATAACTGATCTCATTAATTACGGAAATATTACATTTTTCTGGTCATAAGGAAACTGTCACTCAGCTTTTTAATAATTTACTGATAAAACGTTTAGCTTAGTTCAGCTTAATATATTTAGAAAGTAAAACCTTAATAATTCGTGTGAATATTTTATCGTCATTTTAAGCTTATTGCTATCGTAGACTATACACACTTGTTATCGTAGACTATACACACTTCTTGTTATCGTAGACTATACACACTTGCTGTTATCGTAGACTATACACACTTGCTATCGTAGACTATACACACTTCTTGTTATCGTAGACTATACACACTTCTTGTTATCGTAGACTATACACACTTGCTATCGTAGACTATACACACTTGTTATCGTAGACTATACACACTTGCTATCGTAGACTATACACACTTGTTATCGTAGACTATACACACTTGTTATCGTAGACTATACACACTTGTTATCGTAGACTATACACACTTCTTGTTATCGTAGACTATACACACTTCTTGGAATATGTATTAATATGTATCTGTGTATATTAATGTATATATTTCATGCACTGTCTATATACGCTTAAAGGTAATTTGTGAGAGATATTAAGGGAGTCTTGTGTGGGTTTATCGTTAAGGGGTGACGGTAGTGTCTCCTAGTGGTGAGAGAGACGGTATGGGTGAGATATCTCCTAGTGGTGAGAGAGACGAGGTAGGAGACTGAGATATCTCCCAGCGGTTCGCCATTATATAATATGAAATTGTCAGACTAATAGGTCACACTTGGATGAACTGGCAACTCAACTGTTTGATTATTCCCTCTGAGTGGCCCAGCAACAGTAATTATTCCCTTTGAGTGGCCCAGGAGCAGGAATTATTCCCTCTGAATGGCCCAACAACAGCAATTATTCCCTTTGAGTGGCCCAGGAGCAGTTATTATTTCCTGTGGGTGGCCCAGCAATTGCAATTATTCCCTATGAGTGGCCCAGGAACAGGAATTATTCCCTCTGAGTGGCCCAACAACAGCAATTATTCCCTTTGAGTGGCCCAGGAGCAGCAATTATTCCCTCTGAGTGGCCCAACAACAGCAATTATTCCCTTTGAGTGGCCCAGGAGCAGCAATTATTCCCACTGAGTGGTTGAATGTGGGTGCACCAAGTCCGTAGACTTGCTAGTGATAGATTCGTTTTTAAGGGCACGCCTCACGCGGGCGATTAAACCCCAAGGAGGAAGCGCGGATCGGGTTACCCTCGTGTCGGGGAGACAGTCAGCAGGCACCGAACTCGCAGCAACAGATGGATGTATATTTCCGGTCCAATAGCAGGAATTCCTCCCTGTGAGTGGCCCAGGAGCAGGAATTATTCCCTCTGAGTGGCCCAGGAACAGTAATTATTCCCTCTGAGTGGCTCAGGAGCAGCAATTATTCCCTTTGAGTGGCCCAGGAGCAGCAATTATTCCCTTTGAGTGGCCCAGGAGCAGCAATTATTCCCTCTGAGTAGCCCAACAACAGCAATTATCCCCCCTGAGTGGCCCAAGAGCAGCAGTTATTCCCTTTGAGTGGCCCTGGAGCAGTAATTATTCCCTCTGAGTGGCCCAGGAGCAGCAATTATTCCCTCTGAGTGGCCCAGGATGAGCCTAGTGATAAACAAACGTGGGGAAGGAACGGGCGGCGAGGAGAGTTTAAGTAAATCATTATATTCTATTATTCCTTAACTAAATTCCTTTTAAAGATAAGACGTACACAAAATTAAATGCACATAGACGTACACATGGACATAAACCCTCCAGACAGACGCACACACACACACACTCTCTCTCTCTCTCTCCCTCTCCCTCTCTCTCCCCCTCTCTCTCCCCCCCTCTCTCTCCCCTCCAACCTCCCTCCCTCCCTCCCTTTGCCTTCTCTACGCCTTAGTGCGTGTTAAGAGGTCGGCGTGGACACTTATTATCTCCTCAACGCTATTCAACGCCACCGGTCGCTGGTTCACTGCTTCTTGACATATAAGATTGGGATAGATAGATAGATAGATAGATAGATAGATAAAATATAGATAGATAGATTAAAATACATAGTGTTCTCATTATAGAATTTACTGCTATTGAGCCTTCAGTATTTTTCCACCTTCTAATTACCACTAAGCCATTAATTCCTTTCAAGTCGTTCACCTAAATTCTCCCCCAAAATTTTTAAGTTAATTACGGTTATGTTGGTGATGTAATTTCTTTAATTCTTGGTATTTTATGTAAATTCTTGGTATTTAAATATTTCTTATTAAATTCTTGTGATTTAGAGATATTTCCCATTAAGTCTTGTGATTTAGAGATGTTTCCCATTAATTCTTGTCATTTAGAGATATTTCCCATTAAGTCTTGTGATTTAGAGATGTTTCCCATTAAGTCTTGTGATTTAGAGATATTTCCCATTAATTCTTGGTATTTAAATGACGTTTGGTGTTTCTCTTGTTTGAGTATAACACTGTGTGACCCCCAAGGAAAATTCTCGGTCTTGTGGTTAGTTTAATCTATACTGTAAATTCTCCTTCAAATTCTGGTAAGTTTGTATTTAATTTTTGTTTCTAAATTCTCGGTTAAATGTCACTGAAATTTCATTCACTAAATTCTGACTTATTTCTTACTCAATTCCCATTCCAAATTCTCGTTCAACAGGTCAAATTCCTACCCAAATTCCCACACAATTCTCACTCAAATTCTCACTCAAATTCCCACACAATTCCCACACAATTCCCACTCAAATTCTCACTCAAATTCCCACACAAAGTCTACTTGAAGTTCATCTAAAATTCCAATGAGATTCCAACTGAATAATTCTATTGGAATTTCAATACGATTCTCACTCTCTACTCCACTCAGATTCCCACTCAAATGGGACTATTAATCCCACTCAGACACCTGTGAGTTATTAAGTAGAGAGAGAGAGAGAGGAATATGTCAGCCTCTTTACACGATATTATGAGTAATTAAATTGGATTACATACTGTACTTTTTATAATTTTACATACATACATACATACATACATACATACATACACACATACATACATACATATAGTGTGTTCATATACTTGACGATAAATGTGTGTGTGTGTGTGTGTGTGAGAGTGTGTGTGTGTGTGTGTGTGTGTGTCCCCAAACTTCAGTCAAACATATACAGGTAAACTCCTCAACTCGAGCATTTGGCGAGGGTAAAATATTAGCGACAGGTAGGGAAGGTCCGCGAAATTTATTGGTCACCTGTTGTCATTATTCTGATTATTTTTTTCACCAGGTTGAAGGAATTTAGCTCAGAGGAGGAGACGCGTAGAGAGAGAGAGAGGGAGAGAGAGAGAGAGAGGGAGGGAGAGAGAGAGAGAGGTAGTTATAGGTGTTATCATTAGGGGAGATAATTAACCGTAAACTTATCTAGGTAGTGACTGCCAGCCCCTACCTCCAGACTCTACCTCCAGCCCCTACCTCCAGCCCTTACCTCTAGCCCATCCACCAGCCCTTACCTCTAGCCCATCCTCCAGCTATCACCTCCAGGCCCTCATTAACCTCCTCCTCCAGCCCCTCTTCAGCCCTCCAGTCACTCCCTCCAGTCACCTCCATCAGCCCCCATGTGATAAACAACCCCCCAAGAGTAAAAGGTTAATTAGTAAAGTCGTTAATGTTGTTGACTTAGATTCTACCCTAATGGTTTATGGACATCTTAACTTAACACAGAAATTAATTACATACCTGATACACACACACAGTATACGTATACATGTATGAGTGTATGTATATGTGTAAAGTGTATACATTAGAGGGTGGCATGTATACCGTGGAGTTGTGTCTCTTGAAGGAGGAACACTGGAGCTCTGTCTCTTGAAGGAAGGAGGAACACAAGAAGGACCGCCATTTGAAGGAAGGAAGGAATAAAGGAGGGTGCAGGACGTCTGTGCATCAAGCGAGTGTCGCAGAAAAGTTATCCATGAAAGTTTGTTAACTCAACCCCCGGGTGGCTGCGTGAGGTGAACCCCAGTGGACCCTAGCGGACCAGTGGACCAATGGATCAGTGGACCCCAGTTGATCAGTGGACCATTTGACCTCTGGGTTGATGGACCAGTTGACCTCTGGGTTGATGGTTCAGTGGATAAAAAAACCCCAGATCATTCTCAGTCAGTAGAGTACCAAGGGACTACAGATCATTACAGAATACTCAATGGAAGTCGCAGTAGAGTGAGTGAGTGAGCGAGTGAGTGAGTGAGTGAGTAAGTTTCTGACTGACTGACTGACTTTATCTCACTGTGAGTTTACCATCCACTACCCGAGTCCATCGATCTGCATTTGTTTCTCGATGGTGAATGACAGGGATAGTGTTTGAGGCAGGTACTGTACTTTGTTTTCATGTGTGTGTGTGAGGGTACAGGTGTGGTGAATAGGGAGGAAGGGGAGAGGAGAGGAGAGTACAATTATAAAGGGGCTCTCAAGTATAAAAGTGAGTGTGTGTGTGTGTGTTTCTGTGTCTGTGTGTATGTGTGAATGTGTGTGTTTCTGTGTGTGCGTGTGTTTGTGTGTGTGTGTGTGTATTTCTGTGTCTGCATCTGTGTGTGTGTGTGTGTCCGTATAAAATATTCCACTTGACGACAATTTGCTTTTCAGATGTAAGTGGATAACGACGACTAATTTGAGGAGGAAAAAAAAAGAGAACGATTTTCATCTAATATTTTAACAGGAGTTTCATACCTGTCCAATTAAAACCATTTTCTTACTTTCTTATTGTATGTTTAACGATGCTTAATTTATGGGAGTTTATGAGAATTTATGAGAGTTTATGAGAATTTATGGGAGTTTATGAGGATTTATGAGAAATTATGGGAGTTTATGAGAATTTGCGAACATTTATGAGACTCTATGAGAATTTAATCGTATACCAAGACAATACTCCGTCTCCCTTGCTCTAATTCATTTCCTTTAAGTAATTCCACGTTAATTACACAAAAAATCCGATAATTGCTTGAAATGCGTCGATAAGTAGTTAGTTTTCTTAGCAGGAGGGTCGTTTGCCAGTTCCCCAATTATGGCCTATTTAATGGGTCCGGCTCACAACTTAGTGCATTGGAATTGGGATTTGAGTGCAAGATATTTTTGGTTATACTCGTGAAGAAAATCGGAGTGTATGTTGGTATATGTTAGCTTGATATACTCAGGCTGGATATGTTAATTGTACTCGCCTATAATATATGCTATCCTGGTATACTCATGCATGATATATTAGGTATACTTACTGTCATATGCTAGTCTTGGTGCTTTCATACATAATATATTAGATTGATATAATTACACAAAAAACACTAGTTATATTCACACTGTTTACTAGCTGACATATTCACCCAGAGTATGCTAGGTCTGATATATATTCATACATATGTTGTCTTCGTGTGAGTGTGTGTGTGTGTGTGTGTGAGTGTGTGTATGTCGACCTTGGTTGTATATATCGACGTGGTTGAGTACGTCGACGAAGCTGTGTAGGTCGACGTGGTTAGGTATTCAGACGTTGTCATACAACTTTTAAAATCTTTGAAACTTGGGCTAAAAACTTCAGGTTCGTGTCATAAATCTTTTAAGGTAGAGGTTTTGTTATGACTTCGTGTGTGTGTGTGTGTGTGTGTGTGTGTGACCAGTTTTCAGTCTTCCTGATTCGATCGTTAGTTATTTTAAGATTTAGGGGAGAGAGTCGTTAAAGACGAGGCCCTCATGGAACTACAGTAACGACTTGGGTGATCAGGCCTCTTCTTCGTCTACAGGGTCGTTTGTCAAGGAGGAGGACGGGGTAGTGTAAGGGGAGGGGCGTGTGGGTGGTCGTACTGGTGATTCGTGCTACTTATGGTGGTTAAGTAGTCGTATTCATGTTGACTAAGTGGTTGTACTCAAGGGGGTTAAGAGGTCGTACTCAAGGGGGGATAAATGGTCAAAAACAAGGGGGCTAAGAAGTCGTACTCAAAAGGGTTAAGAGGTCGTACTCAAAGGGTTCAGCAGTCGTATTCAAGGGGGATAAGTGGTCGTACTCATCGGGTTAAGTTACTATTTTCTCCACACACACACACACACACACACACACATACACACACACACACACACACACTGTATTTATTGAAGCAAACATTTCAACAGTTATTAATATGTATTGTAATATGAATAAGTTGTATGAGCTAGTATGTGTATGTGTATGAATGTGTATGAATGTGTATGAATGTACGTTTGTTAGATTGAATTATACATTGATTTTGTGTGATTATTTTTCTTAGCTTTTGGTTATACTTGTATGTGTATGTGTGAATGTGTGTGTATTAAGCTATTACACACACACATACACACACACATTCTCATCTTTTTCACAATTATTTATTTACTACTGTAATTGTATGTGGTATGTTGGCCTTGTACTGTACTACACCCAGGGACACCACACTATCCACCCAGCGTCATCCGTCACATCATCCAGAGTCACCCGTCACTTTCTACATCATTAAGCTTCATCCGTCACCCGTCACTTTCTACATCATTAAGCATAATCCGTCATCCTCCACACACCTCAGCGTCAGCCGTCACCCCCCACACCACCCAGCGTCACCCGTCACCCTGCACACAACTCAGGAAGAGGGCATGGATGACGGATTGGTGTAGGGGGTGTGGATGACGTCACCAGGAGGGGGGGGAGGTGTGGATGACGTCACTAGGATGGGAGAGAGGTGTGGATGACGTCACTAGGATGGGGGTAAGGGGGGTCAAAGAGTGGGTACTATTTAGTGTTCTGGAGTCAGTGAGGTGGACGGGTCATGACACAAGTTTTCCCGACAAAAACAGAGATTGACAGACTTCCCAGCTGTCAACACTCCTCCGTCATATCTGTCAGTCTACCGTAAAGATCTCCTAGACTTGTTGACTGTGTGTAGGCCTTCAGAGACGCTCGTAACAGGTGCAATTACTGGGGAATGAAAGGTTAGTTTTTTCTCCGAACGTCTGCTTTGTTGACACCCGTTTTCTATGACTGGTGATTATCATAAGGTCAGACTGCAATAGGTTGTGTGTTTCTATGGATTTTTTTTCTCAAGGTAAACTATTACGTTTGTACCATAAGGAAATTAAATAAAATGCTCCGAAGAAAGGTAGAGATTAGAGTAAAGCGTCTTAAAATTATTTTGCTTTATAGATTTCCTTTGTATAAGACTTAACACATCAACACGTGAGGACTAAGACAATTGCATTTCTCTGAGACACTAATTCACGTTAAGCTGTTTCGTGGTCCAGCAAGTCTGCCTACCACGACGAATGTAAACAAAGAATGACGTCATTGGACTGTAAACCCTGAAGGACCAATAGAAACACAGTTTGTATCCAGTAAATTGATACCTTAGGGGTAAAGATAAAGTATTCATTTAATTAATTAATATTATACGTCTAGAGGCCAAACTGTGCATATAGCTAACAGGAAGGTTCAGACTCGTTCCAGCAGTTCAGAGTCTCGTTCCAGGAAATTCGAGGTTCGTTCCAGCAGTTCAGAGTCTCGTTCCAGCATTTCAGAAACTCGTTCCAACAGTTTAGAGACTTGATCAAGCAATTCTGGGTAGTTTCAGTAGTTTAGAGACTCGTTAATAATCTCGTTCCAGCAATTCACAACTCATTCCAGCAGTTCACAGTGTCAGACGTGTAAGGAGACTTGTACCCGGGGTTTTAATGACCTTCCTTCCCTCTTCCACTAAGAGCCCGCAGGTAGGAGTCACTCCTTCAAGTGGTAGTTTTAATCGCCTGAACCTCTTCCTCTCCGTGTGGGACCGTCGACAGTGTGGTTGGTAAGCCTGTTCACCCTTGCTGATACATAATGGGTCGTCTTACTCGTGTGGTTGGTAAGCCTGTTCACCTTTGCTGATACATAATGGGTCGTCTTACTCGTGTGGTTGGTAAGCCTGTTCACCCTTATTGATACATAATGGGTCGTCTTACTCGTGTGGTTGGTAAGCCTGTTCACCTTTGCTGATACATAATGGGTCGTCTTACTCGTGTGGTTGGTCAGCCGGAGGTGACAAACACTGGTGCCATGCTCAAGACTACACAGACGATCATCAGCATGGGAGTTATTAATCCCATTAATTGGCGAGGAAATTTTTTTTTTTTTTCCAGACGAAACTCACTTACAAAAAGGCTCAAAAGTTGATATATTAATTTTAAAGGTGCTTACCTTATTAATATATGTCGCGTGAAGTTTAGCGATGATGTCCTGCCTGCCAGTGAAATTTGGTTCTATCCAGTTTAAGATTTCTAGCCCAGAAAATCGCTAGTTTATATTTTCCAGACGAAAACTCACAAACCTCTTAAAAGTTTAATAAATTACGTTAAATGTGCTTACCTGATTAATGCCAGCGTTTGTAAGATGAGATGACTCCAGCAGCTGAACGAGCTGGCACTTGGCAGTAAAACAAAACACAAGTTTCATGAAAATGTCATAATATTGGCCGTAAAAACATTAATGTAAGAAAAAAATAGGTTTATAAAATTACCATTAGGTTTTCTTGTTCATTAATCGTATTTATTATTTCTATCAAATAAAACAAACAAAATAATTACGAAGAGGGTAACGAAGATCAGCTTCTAGCCACATCTTCAGATTCCAATATTATTAATTCGTTTTTCCGCCGCCATTCTCCGTCGGGCGCTGCAGTGTGAGGTCCATCGTGTTTAAGACTATGTTTGTCAATACAGCGACCCCCGCCAACAGAAGAGAGTGATTAAAAATGTGGGCATAATGATCGTGGCTGGACAGTACATCAACACACTGTGAGCCTCGACCATTACGTGTGTGTGACCCCTTGAGGAATCCAATTAAAAAGTTTGACGTGAATTACCTCCAGACTTTGAAGGTCATTTCAACGCTGAGGGACAGACACACAAACTTACCTGTAGGAGGAAAATACCTGAAGATTCTTTGTCTAGTAGGAATCTCATTATGGAATCAACAAACTCAACTTCAAATAGATCTCTTGGAAAATATATACGTTGGTTGGTAAGCGTGTGTCCGGACCCCTTGAAGGATGACGATGACTCTCTCTATCTGTCACCAGTCATCAGTCATCCCGGGGTCGTCGCGTTCCTCCACATTATCTGTCTAATAGTTGTTATGCGCTTCCCTGTCTCTTGGGATCCGGTTTTGGCTTCTTTTAATCCACTGTTGTTAGTCTGTTGGTCTTGGTATATGGTCTGTTTACTGTTACTGTTTGTCTGTTGGTCTTGGTATATGGTCTGTTTACTGTTACTGTTTGTCTGTTGGTCTAGTGAAAAGTGGGTCAGGTGGACTCGACAGCTGGGTGCCTGGACCAGCTACCCTAGGGACAGAGAGCGAGTATTGTGTGAGCTTTTCGTGGATAGTGAGTGCGTGTGTGTGCTTGTGTGTGTGTGTGAGCTTTGCGTGGGTAGTGAGTGTGTGTGTGTGTGTGTGTATAGTTTGCATGGTTAACAAATGGCTGAATTACCTTCCCCAAACTATCTTACCGAGACAAGTTTGGCTGGCAACTTAAGTCGTACGCCCGGCAGTACCGTATACATTAAGGATGCCTCGAGTATCGTCCCAAACTATCGTACAGCAAACAATACCCTGACGATAAACGGACAAATTCCAGTCGATTTTATTCACCGGAGACAAACTTTCATTATTTAAAGGGCTGAAAATTATCTCAATTAAACGTGGATATGAATTTTGCTTTAATCTTGGAGTTTTTTTGTTGTTTTAATTATCAGTGTGTGTATACCTGGTCTTGGGTATATTTTATCACGTAATATATTCTTAATTAAAATTTTCATATACCTGGAGTTAAGGTTCGTGTTTATGTGGTACTGTTTAGTTAAGTGAATTTTATTAGCGGTGATATTTTATTTTATTTGTTTTATTATTATTATTATTATTATTATTATTATTCGTCTACTTCCTTTTTCTCTTCTTTATCGTAGTATGTTCCTCCTCCTCCTCTTTCCCCTTCTTTTTCTCTTCCTCCCTCTTCCCCTCTTTCTCCTCCTTCTCCTATCGACTTCTCCTCGTCCTCCTTCTCTTCCTCATTCTCTTTCTTCCCTTTCTCCCTCCTCCTTCTCCTCATCCTCTTCCTTCTTCTCCTCCTTCTCCTCCCCCTTTCCCTCCTCCTTCTTCTCCTCCTCCTCTTCCTTCTTCTCCTCCTTCTCCTCCCCCTTTCCCTCCTCCTTCTTCTCCTCCTCCTCTTCCTTCTTCTCTTCCTTCTCCTTCCCCTTTCCCTCCTCCTTCTCCTCCTCTTCCTTCTTCTTCTCCTTCATAACTCCCTTTCATAACCAAGTGCTCTTCTTAATTGCTCCTATTATGTCTTCTCTTGGGGGAGTGTGGTGAAGGAGGGAGGGAGAGTGCCACTGTGGTAGTGATGTGTGAGCTATCTTCTTCATCATCACCTCTCTCACTCTCTTCCTCCTCCCACTCTCTCTCTTTCTTTACTTCTTTCTTTTATCTCTCTCTTTCTGTTCTCTCTCTTTTGGCTTGTCTGTCTCTCTGTCTCTCTCTATCTTATCTTCTTAATTTCTCTTACCTTCCCTTTTTTACTCCTCCTGACCTCTCTCTCTCTCTCTCTCTCTCTC
Organism: Homarus americanus; assembly: GCF_018991925.1. Taxonomy (NCBI): domain Eukaryota; kingdom Metazoa; phylum Arthropoda; class Malacostraca; order Decapoda; family Nephropidae; genus Homarus; species Homarus americanus. The sequence continues at coordinate 239,104 of NW_024740202.1, read as the reverse complement.
TCTCTCCTGTGCTTACAGATAATGTTGGCGATCAGACCTTTACAACCCTAGAATCAATGGTATGTATGTATGTATGTATGTATGTATGCATGCATGTATGTATCTCAGTGTATACATAAAGTCTATACACGTGACCACATCTCATTTCATTTCATACTTAATCTAAAATATTCATCATGGTACACAAACGACCCATTCAATAAGGTGTGTGGGGTTGTTTTTCGTTTTAATGTAATAGACTTTTGTCGTGGTCGTGATAGTTAGTTATTTCTCACCTTTAATCAATTCTTAGTTGATTGGTTTGCTTGTGTTGCTACTCCTGTCTTTATTGTGTTTTTTGTGTTGCTATTTATGTCTTTTTACGTTTTTCTTGTGTTGCTATTTACGTCTTTTGTGTTTTTCTTATGTTGCTAATTCTGTTTTTATTGGGGTTTTATTTATTTTTTGTTTCTTTTTTAGTGTTTTTATTTGTTTGTTTGTTTTGATTTTTTTGGTTGTGTTTGTGTTTTTGTTTGTCAAGGGAGAGAGAGAGAGGGGGGGGGGGGGGAGGGGCTCAGCAATATATTGGGTAATCAGTCCTCTTACCTGTGTAGCTTTAGCATACTACCTGGCAACCGTGTGTGTGTGTGTGTGTGTGTGTGTGTGGTGCCAAAAGTAATCACTAGCTGCGTCAAGTACCTCTATGTGTGCTAATCCTAACTCACTCACTGACTCACTCGCTGAAAGAACTTAATTTTTTTTTCTCACTGGCCTCACTAACGCAGCTTATGAGACTTAATATTAAAATGAGAACAAAATTTAATAAAATATAACTTGCATATATTGTCATTTTATAAGACTTCATTTAAAGGGACAAAAACGAGGTTGTTCATATGTTCATCTGTTAGTTACGTTCAATTGTTCATCTTTTAAGTGTGTTCAGGTGGTCATGTTCATCCTTCAGGTATTTTCCTCCTACAGGTAAGTTTGTGTGTTTGTTCTTCAGCGTTGTAATGACCTTCAAAGTCTGGAGGTAATTGACTTCAAACTTTTTAATTGGATTCCTCAAGGGGTCACACACACGTAATGGTCGAGGCTCACAGTGTGTTGATGTACTGTCCAGCCACGATCATAAGTCTCTTTACACGTGTGAGACTCCGGGCTGCTGGAAAGAGTCTCTCAGCTGCTGGAATGAGTCTCTGAAATACTGGAATGAGTTGAAATTGCTGGAATGAATCTGTGTGTGTGTGACCGCAAAAAATTATATGTATCAGACTGGACACAGCTAGACAGACAGACAGACAGACAGACAAAAACATAAGCATTATTGAAAGGTCGAACTTATTAACCAATTTTACTGACTATAAATCTTGTAAAAATTTAGACCAAATTTTGATTATTATTAAACCTATTTCTTGTAACCAATTTTATTCAATAAAAAACAAAGAAAGAAAATTACTTAATATTTTCTCTCTCTCTTCTCCTTGCTTCATGACTGGGCGTGTAGGCGTGGCGCTGCATCGTCGTGGAGGAGGCTCGGGGGCGTGGTGGCTGGCTCCCCCACGCCCCTACTTCACCACCACCACGCCCACCAATTTCACCGTCATCTCGGGACAAACAGCCTACCTGCCCTGCCGTGTACATATGCTGGGAGAGCGATCCGTAAGTCTTCTGTGGTTGTTGTGGTTGTTGTGGTTGTTTGATGTGGTGGAAGACTTTTTGTAGTGCTGGTGTTTGTTTGATGTGACAGCCTGTGTGTTTGTTGGTGTTTTTGTTGTGAGTTTTTGTTTTTGTTTTATATTTTTTTAGGTGAGTTTAATTTTTCTATGAGTCAAATCTCTCTCTCTCTCTCTCTCTCTCTCTCTCTCTCTCTCTCCTACATACCCTCATCGAATGTGATTTTTCACGCTAATCAAATCCCGGGTGTAATCTCCAGGTAGCCGAGCGACCTGCAGTAATCCCCTATAACACACCTGCTGGGATTACTTCAAGCTGGATTTAATGCTCATTGGTAGTGCCATGGAGGGATTTATCTCTCTCTGTCTCCTGGGTGGATTTTCTCTCTCTCTCTCTCTCTCTCTCTCCGTTTCTCAGGTAGACTCATCCACAGGTAGATTGGTAGATTAGTCCTCAGGTAGACTCACCCTCAGGTAGACTCATGGGTCAACTCTCCGGCAGGTGACGTGGATGAGGGGTCGTGACCTTCACATCCTCACCGTGGGCGACCTCACCTACTCCGCCGACGACAGGTTCCAGGTGAGTACCTCTTGTGACGTCATAACATCTCTTACGTCATGGCACCTGGCTTAGGGTGTCATAACTTCGAGGTGACGTCATGACTCCTCTCTTGTGACGTCATAACTTCCAAATGACGTCATGACTCCTTCTTGTGACGTCATAACTTCCGATGACGCCATGACTTCTATCTTGTGACGTCATAACTTCCGATGACGTCATGACTCCTCTTTTGTGACGTCATAACTTCCGATGACGTCATGACTCCATTCAAGGGACTCCATAACTTCCGGTGTTCTGTGATGTCATATTTCACTTATGATGTCATAATTACCGTTTGGTGATGTCATACTGGTATAATATGTTCTTTACTGGTTACTGCAGGATGTTATAACGGTACCTGTTGCTCTATGACGTCACGCCGGTAAAGAACGCCTAGAAGACTCCTGTTGAACACATACATACATACGTACATACATACACATACATACATACACACACACACACATACATACACACATACACACACATACATACATACATGCATACATACACACACACACATACATACACACATACATACAAAAAACAAAAGTGCACAGAAGGTAAAAAGTCGTATTGAATTAACAATAAACTTGTCTTTACGTCATCAGTGTTTAGTCAATACTGAAGTGACCGGCTGTAATAACCTCATGTGTGTGTGTGTGTGTGTGTCTACCTTAACGACGTGATCTCATAAAGTCACTCAATTAACCCACAAGTAATTAAAGTGAAGTAGATGATCACTAACGATGTATTGCCTCGATACTAAATTCACCCTTAGCTTTTTTCTCAAGACTGTGGATGGTAGGAGAGTAATAAAAACCTTGATCTAAATGTTCCAATAATTCTCTCTCCCTCACACCAAGTTTTAATCTAATTCTTATATCTTCTCTGCATTACTCTGTGCTTGCTTGGTTTATTCTGCTTAAGTTGGTTTATATTAATTGTTTTATTTTAATTTTCTTCGTGTTTGGGTTTAGTTAAGAGCCAGTTACTACCTTGTCTGATCTTACTGATGGATTGGGTGTGGTACGTGAGGGTGTTTTGGGTTTTGTTTTAATACTTGGGGTTTAATGCGGCTAATGACCTTTTATTTATTGTTTTTTTTATTAGTTAGGTGGTTTTTTTGTGTGTGTTTTGGTATATTTTTCCCACGCTAAGGCATATTTTCCCACGCTAAGGCATATTTTCCCACGTCAAAAGACACATATTTCCCCGTGTAACAAACAGTGTTCTTGCCTCAGTGAACACGGCTATGATGGTTTAACAACACAACAGCCAAGAGCCCGGTGATTTTGGTGACGGCATACCCGGCGTAACATACCTACAGGATATTGAAACCAGACACGACTCACCTAACTGTGTGTGTGTGTGTGTGTGTGTGTGTGTGTGTGTGTGTGTTAGGAATACGCATACATATACAGGGTGTCTATAAAAGATTACTCTAAAAACAGCATTCTCTCATGTTTTAATCAGGGTAATCATTTCTGGACACCCTGTATATCTTAACATACATACATACATACATACATACATACATACATACATACATACATACTCATAAATATTTACTTATTGCCCAACACAAAATAATATATACCTTTATGTGTCATTATCTCACTCTTTACCTCCTGATTATAGCCTTAGTAACCCAAAGGTGTTTATCCTTCTCTACCCCCCCACGATCACCACCCGCCACCAATACCAGGACCCACCATCTACTACTACACGACCCACCACCACCAGGACCCTGCACCACCACCCCACCACCACCAGGACCCACCACCACCACCACCACGACCCACCATCACTACTACCACGACCCCACCACCAGGACCCACCACCACGACCCACCACCACCACGACCCACCACTCAGCACCTAGACACCGCCGGCCAAAAACAGAATCGTAAAATTTATGTGGGTAATTCTCCACTAAAGTAGCGATGTCTCTCACGGATTTAGTATTAAGGTTTATTTTCTCATAGTAGAGTGTGTGTTTTGTCATGGTGTGGTTTATTTTCACGCTATAACATATTTAACCACAGTATGGCATATTTTCCCACGTTAAGATATATTTTCCCACGCTATGGCATATTTTCCCACGGTATGGCATATTTTCCCACGGTGCAGTGCTTTTCTCTCCTTAGCCTGGCACATGTATTTTCCCTCTCCTCTTCCCCAATAAAGCCTACCTTCCCACGTTACCCTTCAGTTTCCCGCTACCTTCAGTTTCCCGCTACCCTTCAGTTTCCCGCTACCCTTCAGTTTCACGTTACCCTTCAGTTTCCACGCTACCCCTCAGTTTCCCACGCTACCCTTCAGTTTCCCACGCTACCCTTCAGTTTCCCACGCTACCCTTCAGTTTCCCACGCTACCCTTCAGTTTCCCACGCTGCCAGACAGTATTTCTCAGAGGCTTCGAGTGCAAATTCTCACACTGGGATGCCCTACACGTTTTGTCAAGCCATCTGGTCTATTCCCACACACACACATCCCTCCCTGCCTGCCTCCCTCACTGTCTCTCTGCTCCCTTTCTTCCTAGTTTCTCCTCCCTCTCTCCTCCCTCTCTCCTTTCCCTCTTCTCCTTTCCCTCTTCTCCTCCCTCTCTTCCCACTCTCCCTTTTTCCTCTCACTTTCACCTCCCTCCTTCCTTCCCTTCGATCTTTTCTTCTCCCCTTCCTTCCCACCCACCCTCCCTCCCTCTCTCCTTCCTTCCTTCCTTCCTTCCTTCCTCCTTCCTTCCTTCCTTCCTTCCTCCTTCCTTCCTTCCTTCTTTCCTTCCTTCCTTTCTTCCTTCCTTCCTTCCTTCCTTCCTTCCTTCCTTCCTTCCTTCCTTCTCTGTGTTCTTCGTCGCCTCATAGTTTGTCATTTACCGTCAATATCCACGCACAGTCCCTCAGCTCCTTTATATTCAAGTTTTATTTCCAAACTTTGGCCTGTGTGTGTGTGTGTGTGTGTGTGTGTGTGTGTGTGTGTGTGTGTATTTATATGATTCTTTTCTCACGTTACAGTACAGTTATTTGTTTTCCTTCCTCGGTGTCAAGCACATTTTTTCAGCACTACTCCAGAGAAAATTCTCCCAGTCCTAAACTTTCCCGCAGTTCATTTTTTGCCCACGGTCCTAAAGGTGTCCCACACTCAAAAAATCACCCTATCTCCCAAACAATTCCCCACACACTCTAAAACAATTCCCCCCACCTCAGAATTCTGCTCCAAAAAAATTCCCCCTCCCCCCACACCTTAAAAAATTCCCCTACACTCCAAAAGAATTCCCCCAGAGTCTCACACAATTCCCCCACACTTCACAGGATAGAGTAACGTGATGCACTTCCTCTATCACATGATATCCTACAATTTTCTCAAGAATTTTCCCCAGGTGTTTCAAGACTTATTCATCTCTCTCTCTCTCTCTCTCTCTCTCTCTCTCTCTCTCTCTCTCTCCGCTATAGTGACCCCCCTCATATATACCGGACTTGGATATAATGGACTAACTCCTATATAGTCCTTTAAGAGGAGGTTTCTTTTATAACGGATTACCTTCTCTCATATAGTCCGTTAGAAGGAAGTTTCATATTTAACGGACTAACCTCTTACATCTGAGTCCGTTAAAAAGAGGTTTCCACTATATGCCATAATTTCTAATGGTAACGCTTCATTTCTCAAGGTACTCAGTTATTTCCCACAGTACTCAATAATTCCCCACAATACTCAATAATTCCCCACAACACTCATTGTTTCCCATGGTACTCAATAATTCCCCACAATACCCAATAATTTCCCAATGATAACAAAATACTCACGAGTTATTCACTTTTCCCTAAATTTTTAATAGGGTAAAAAAAAAATCCCCTAATTTCCCCACGGCGTTCCACAGGTAGTTACATTCCCTATATTTTTTCCCCTGCCATGTTCTATAATATTACCATCATGTTAGTCTCAGTTTACCCCTGCTGTTGAAATACTTCCCCCACCGGTGAGGCAGAATTCCTCCGGCTTACAAGGATTCCCATCACAATATCATATAATTTTCAATTCAATTTATTTATTATTTTCAAGTTTATTTCTTTAACTTTTCCTGTATTTTTATTTTATAGGGATTTTTTTTAGTGTGTTGTTTTGAGTTTTTATAATGTAATCTATTTTTTTTGTCATGGTAATCGATTTCTTTTCATGGTGGTCGATTTTTTCTCATGGTGGTCGATTTTTTCTCATGGTCATCGATTTTTTCCATGGTAACCAAAATTTTCCCACATTAACCAAAATATTCCCACAGTAAACAAAATATTCCCAAACTAACCAAAATATTCCCACATTAAACAAAATATTCCCACGGTAAACAAAATATTCCCACAGTAAACAAAATATTCCCACGGTAAACAAAATATTCCCAAACTAACCAAAATATTCCCACGGTTAACAAAATATTCCCACGCTAACCAAAATATTCCCACGGTAACCAAAATATTCCCACGGTAACCAAAATATTCCCACACTAACCAAAATATTCCCACACGAACCAAAATATTCCCACACTAACCAAAATATTCCCACACTAACCAAAATGTTCCCACACTAACCAAAATATTCCCACGGTGCTCCAAAGTTCGTCTATTGTAACTTAAGATATATATTTTTTATCTAACTATTTTTCAAAACTTTTCCTCAATACCTTATATTTTCTTTAAGACAAAAAAAAATCATATGTTTATTTTATTTTTTTAGTTTACATAAGTTTTTTTCACATAAATTACAACTATAATTTTGAGTGCATCTGTTTGTTCATTTCTGATTATACCATTTCCTCCCTCTTTTCCTTAATATGCTATAATTTTCCTGCCCTAATTATACGTTCTCCTGAGGCTGAGTGCATAATTTCCACGCTGACTCATATTTTACCCACAGTACTTGACTTAATTCCCACAGTTTTTTTTCCCACGGTGGCCGACTTTCTTCACCACCCTAACCCACAATTCTCCCACATTATCGTATATTTTCACACACACACACACACACACACACACACACACACACACACATACACACATACGTTCACAATATCATTTAAAATACCGTAGATTTCCACATAATTTCATTTCTTTTACAATTGATTTTTTTTCCCCAGGACGCCTAATTTTTTATATATATTTCCCACTCTAGGTTATATTTTCCTCTCTGTCACCTTAGATCGTCCTGTGATTTACATTTTCCTCCACTATATTACATTCTCTCTCTCTCGCTGCCTCGAATTTTTCCCCCACTCTTGTTCTCCTTTTTATTGTTGTGTCAATATATATTTTTCCCGAGGTGCATTACGTGTTATTTTTGGCGATACTAACTCATGTTTTTTCCCGTGTAATTTATTTTTTCCCTATGATGCGCAATTTTTTCCCACGGTGGATAATTTTTTCCCATGGTACGTCATTTTTTTTACACCACCCCATAATTTCCCACAGTACCCCATAATTTCCCACAGTACCCCATAATTTCCCACAGTACCCCATAATTTCCCCACGTACTGCAGACTTCGTAATAAGGGGATGAAAGCCTAGAGAGAGATATGGAGGAGCCAGACCCTAATTTTTTCCCTCCCTGCTCTCATATAAAGCCCTCCTTACCCTCCCTCCTTCCCTCCCTCCTTCCTTCCCTCCCTCCTTCCCTCCCTCCTTCCCTCCCTTCCCTCCTTGACATATATTACATCTTGGCTCCAGTAATGTTCCCCGGAAAAATAAATAAGAGAAAGAAGAAGAAATTTTTCCTCCATGGACGACGATTATTTTCCCCTTATGTAAATTCCGTGAGTTCGAGGTAATTTTTTTCTCAAGGATGAACCAAATAAATCACGGGTGTTTATTAGGTGTAGCTGTGTCTTTTCGATATGTGTCCTGGGTGGGTGGGTGTGGGTGTGTGTGGGTGTGTGGGTGTGGGTGTGTGTGGGTGTGTGTACTATCTCTATGTCTCCAAACTTCTATCTCCTGCTCTCCACCTTATCTCCTAGGCCAGTCTCCAGGAGTGAGAGTTGAAGCTTGGATATTAATACGGACCACAGACAGACAGACAGACAGACAGACAGACAGATGAACCAGACAGACAGACATGACAGATGAACCAGACAGACAGATGAACCAGACAGACAGATGAACCAGACAGACAGATGAACCAGACAGACAGACAGACAGATGAACCAGACAGACAGATGAACCAGACAGACAGACAGACAGATGAACCAGACAGACAGATGAACCAGACAGACAGACGGGCCAGACAGTTCATAAGAGATTCGTTTAGCTTCAAGATTTACTGTTGAGAGATTGTGGCTTCTTCAGTGAGAGCTTCAGTGTGATGTGAGAGGTTGAGTGAGGGGTTGAGTGTGATGTGAGAGGTTGAGTGAGGGGTTGAGTGTGATGTGAGAGGTTGAGTGTGATGTGAGAGGTTGAGTGTGATGTGAGGGGTTGAGTGTGATGTGAGAGGTTGAGTGTGATGTGAGGGGTTGAGTGTGATGTGAGAGGTTGAGTGTGATAAGAGGAGGTTGAATGAGGGGTTGAGTGATGTGAGGGGGTTGAGTGTGATGTGAGAAGTTGAGTGTGATGTGAGAGGTTGAGTGTGATGTGAGAGGTTGAGTGTGATGTGAGAGGTTGAGTGTGATGTGAGGGGTTGAGTTTGATCTTAGGCTTCAGTGAGAGCTTCAGCTTAAAGTGAAGGCTTCAGTGTCGGTGTGATGTCAACTTTAATTAATACAATGTAAACAAAAGTACTGGTGACGGGTCGAGTTTTTTGTTCATGTTTCCTTTGTGTGTGTGTGTGTGTGTGTGTGTGTGTGTGTGTGTGTGTTTCTGTGTGTGTGTGTGTGTGTGTGTGTTTCTGTGTGTGTGTGTGTGTGTGTTTCTTGTGTGTGTGTGTGTGTGTGTGTGTGTGTTTCTTGTGTGTGTGTGTGTCAAAACATGGGAAGGTTATAAACAGGTCAACAACCCTCCTCCCCACGACCTCTCTCTCAAACCCCACCCCTTCCCTTCATTGACCCCCCAATCCCCCTCCCCACCCTCCTCCACCTCCATTCCCCTCTCCCCACCCTTCCCCATCCTTCATCCTCTCCCCACATCTTCCCTCCCCCTCACACCCCTTCTCACCACCCCTGCCCCACGACCTCTCTCGAAACCCCAATTCCTCTTCATTGACCCCCCATTCCCCCTCCCCCACCCTTCCCCCCATCCTTCATCCGCTCCCCCCACATCTCCCTCCCTCACACCCCCTTCTCTCACCACACCCTCCCCCAACTTATGAAAGCGGTCACCTTGAGGTCCAACTCGAACTCAAGTTTTAGGTCCTGAATGGTCTATTGGTCACTAATATCAACGTTGCTCCTCGAATATTAAGTCTTACTCCTGATTTTGACTTTTGAAAGGAAAAGTATTAAAGTTTCTCGGACATATTATTTATTTTTTTTATTTTTTTTTATTTTTATTTTTACAGTTTTGATACGACGGAGAGAAGAGGTTGGCTTTTAACTCTTTTAGATGGGGTCTGTCTGTCTGTATGTCTGTCTGTTTCACTGTTGTCTGTCTGTTTCTGTCAATATTTTCTTTTTCAGTACTGTACGGAATGATGGTCTCTCTCTCTCTCTCTCTCTCTCTCTCTCATCCCCCACTACCATTCTCACTTCCTTTACTCCTGGTCATATCGTTTTATTCCCCTAATTCTCTTTCATCATCTTATGTCATTTTCTCTCCTCATTTAGCGATTTTTCTCTCTTTAACTTTCATCTAACATAGTAAAAGTGGTGTTGGTTTTGCTTCCCTGTGTGTGTGTGTGTGTGTGTGTGTATTTCTATAACATGGCCATCAAAAACTTCTAACCTAACCTACTTCATTATTATTATTATTATTATTATTATTGATATTAATTATTTTCCCAAAACAACAAAAACATAATTATAATAAATTTTTAATCTATATAAGAAAACTAAACGACATTTAATAAAGGCAATAACAATTAGGTAAATTAATTAGATTCAGAAATACAAAATATAATTCCCTGTTGGCCAGAATTGTGTGGACTTTGGTATTTAATTTGGGATTTAATTTCTACCAATAGTCGATAATAATTTAAGTAAATATTTACATTTGGGATATTAAAAAATTCCTAACGTTATAATCCTTCAGTTGTGTTTGTGTGATGTGTTTGTTTGTGATGTGTTTGTTTGTGATGTGTTTGTTTGTGATGTGTGTGTTGTGTTTGTGTTGTGTTTGTGTTTTGTGAAATATTTTTGGAACCTGTGATTTTAATATTGAGTTCAATCTATTATCTTAAGCAATACGTGAACCACTACCAAGCATTAATTAACCTTACCTTACCTTACCTTACCTTACCTCGCCTTACCTTACCTCGCCTTACCTCGCCTTACCTTACCTTACCTCGCCTTACGTTGCCTTACCTTACCTTACCTAACCTTACCTTACCTTACCTTACCTTACCTTACCTTACCTTACCTCGCCTTACCTTGCCTTACCTTACCTTACCTTACCTTACCTTACCTTACCTTAACCCCCCCACACTCTCCTCTGTCACCTGCTCCCTAACTACCAATTAACACATTACCGACAACACCACCCCTCATTACCTGCCATCCAGCTTACCTTCTCTCCCTTTGTGAATCATGATTATCGTATATAGTCTTTAGCCCCCTACTCGGCCTGTAACCTGTAACAACCTCAGCCTGCTTGTTCATTTTCTCGTGTGTGTGTGTGTGTGTGTGTGTGTGTGTGTGTGTCCAGGTTGTAATTACTGGGGCTAAGGTAATTATTGTTGGGTGTTAGCTTACCTTTGTTTTCATATGGATAGTGAGGCTCTCTCTCTCTTTATTGTTTATATGCCATTGTTGTCCCCTGCTCCACTCGTCATCATTATCCCTTTCTGCTTCGTTATTATTGTTGTTCCTGTTTTATTTCTGTTGTTGATATTGTTCGTTCGTATTATTGTTATTGTTGTTGTTTTTGTTGTTGCTGTTGTTATTATTGTAATTTGTTTTTGTTATTGTTGTTGTTGTTGTTGTTGTTGTTGTTGTTGCTGTTGTTGTTGTTGTTGGTGGTGGTGGTGTTGCTGTTGTTGTTATTGTAGGTGTTGTTGTTGTTACTGTCACCAAACTATTCCTTCCACCACATCAATACCATATTATTTAAACCACACCACTAGCCACACCCTCTCGTCACCTCCCCTAGCCACACCTCTCCTCGTCACCTCACTAGCCACACCTCTCGTCACTTCACTAGCCACACACTCTCGTCACTCACTCAGCCACACACCCCCTCCTCCACACTTCACCAGCCACACCCACTCGTCACTTCACTGGCCACACCCCTCTCGTCACCTCCCCTAGCCACACCCTCTCGTCACCCTCACTAGCCACACACTCTCGTCACTTCACTAGCCAGCATCTCTCGTCACTTCACTAGCCACACCTCTCGTCACTTCACTCAGCCACACCCTCTCGTCACTTCACTAGCCACACCCTCTCGTCACCTCCCTAGCCACACCCTCTGGTCACTTCACTAGCCACACCCTCTGTTCACTTCACTAGCCACACCCTCTCGTCTCTCCTCCATACCCAGGCTTTATCATCACTCCCTTTTGATATCCTCCTTTATTCTTCTCTTCTCTCATCCCCTCACTTCAATTATCCATTCTTTCAATTTCTCTCCCCACTCTTCACAACCCCCTCAGGCTACGTTCTCCCCCCTCTCTTCCCCCTCTCTCCCTCCCTCTTCCTCTCCTCTCCCCTTTTTCTCTCCTCTCCCCTCCTCTCCCCTCTCTTCCCTTCCTCTCCCCCTCTCTTCCCCTCCCTCTCGTCTCATGTCCACACGCTGTTCTCACATTCCCTCTCTATATTTTCTTCTTTTCTCTCCATTTTCCATTATTTACTCATTCCTCCTCTTGTCCTCATCCATATACAGAGGGGAAAAAATGCTATTGTAGAAGGTTTATCTTTGATCGGTTGGGAATAAACCTGGTGGATGTGAAATAAACTGTGATGCTCTTTTGTTGTCGTCTGCCTTAGAGAAAATGGGGGGTTGAGTGCAGTGGAGGGAAGACTCACTTATGGGTATGCCGATCAAACAACTGACTCTCCGTGACCTTTGACCTCTGACTCAATGGCCTTTGATCTCTGACTCCGTGACCTGAACTGTGACTTTGGATTCGACATGACCTTTGACCTCTGATTCCATGACTTTTGACCTCTGATTCCATGACCTTTGACCTCTGAATTCGTGACCTATGTCCTCTGACTCTCCATGACATTTGACCTCTGACTCAATGACCTTTGACCTCTGACTCTCCATGACCTTTGACCTCTGACTCCATGACCTTTGACCTCTAACTCCGTGACCTTTGAAATCTGACTATGATCTTTCTTATTTACTTACTTGTTTATTTATTTACTTGTTTGTTTGCTTATTTATTTATTTGATTACTTACATTACTTACTTATCTACTTACTTACTTACTTAGTCGGTCTGGAGGTCTTGTCATATATCTGTTACACACTGTTAACAGGTACTGAACATGTACTGTACAGGTTCTTAACATGTACCAGTGTTGGTCTAGACTTGACTTGTACTGAACGTGTGTGTGTGTGTGTGTGTGTGTGTGTGTGTTGGTCTAGCCTGGCTGTCATTCATTCAGGCTGATGAAAAACCGATAGCCCGACAGCTCCTGTTGATGGAAGACTGACAGCCTCTACAATTACCTCCAATCAGCTATCGGGAGGATCATCTTATATACGAAAAAACGATAATTTCCCATATAATTTCATAATTTTGTCATCATTCATCATCCAATCAATCATTAAGGGTCATTTTTCTACTCTCTCTCTCTCTCTTCATCTCATTATCTATACTTTTCACAAAACTCAATCGACGAAAATAAGTGAGAAAAAAAATTGCATTGTTTTATTTTAGCGAAAGAACAATACTAAACAAAATGACGCGAAAATAAAACTCTGGTGAACTGAGGCCCTGAGTGTGACGTCATAGTTGGTAACACGGGACAATAACAAACAGGTGTACTGGATGTTAATTAAGTTACAGTTATAGGTAAATAATATTTTTTTTGGAGGGACCGTGACGTAATGTTTTTTTAGGGACCGTGACGTGATGTTTTTTAGGGACCGTGACGTGATGTTTTTTAGGGACCGTGACGTGATGTTTTTAGGGGGACCGTGACGTGATGTTTTTTAGGGACCGTGACGTGATGTTTTTTAGGGACCGTGACGTGATGTTTTTAGGGATCTGGTGTGAGTAAATTAGCTGTTTTAGGGACCTGGTGTGTGGGTAGACTTTTATGGGTCTATTGAGGAATTTAATATCACTTTTATAACGATGAAATTTATGTGAGAGTTAAGCAATACTTGATGCATCCCTCTCTCTCCCTTAAATTTACTCATAACTATAAACAAAATTCTTCCTAATTTGCATATAGAATAACTCACAATCATCTTCACTACTCTTAATAAATTCTCAAAATGTTAATAAAGTCTTGAAATAACTAGAAGAAGAAGTATTATAATAGACCAAACAAGATTATAGGTCGGGAAAATATGGTAATTGATTATATCTTTAAAATGGGTGTATAACTTTCCTTATTATACAGCTGCTGAGAGCCTGGGTGTTAAGTAATGTCTATCTATCTATCTATCTATCTATCTATCTATCTATCTATCTATCTATCTATCTATCTATCTATCTATCTATCTATAATGCACAAGAATCCCATCACGACAAAACTATACCAAAAAAAGATAATATTCTTTCTTTTTTTTTTCATCCCCGGACAGACAGACAGACAGACAGACAGAGATCATCAGACATTAAGAGACTTCAACAGACTGCCCCCCCCCCCCCTTACTATGGCTGCTTCACCTGATCTGTATTGCCTCTGTCACTGGCACTCTTTCTCACCTGTCTTGAGTCAATTAACCTGTTCTTGGCACCTGTTGTTCTTGAGTTAAAGTCTGGTGGTGTTTGATTAAAGAGAGTTGGTGTCTCTTTATAGATGGTAATTATTTAAGGTAGAGAGTTAATATTTTTTAGTTGGTGGTGGTAGTGGTAGTGGTGGTGGTGGTAGTAGTGGTGGTGGTGGTAGTGGTAGTAGTGGTGGTGGTGGTGGTGGTGGTGGAGGTGGTGGTTGTGGTAGTAGTGGTAGTGGTGGTGGTTGTGGTAGTGTGACTGTATCCTATATAATCAAGAGGAGGTGACTGTATCCTGTATAATCAAGAGGCTGTCAAGTTGTGTGAAAGGAGGGAGAGAAAGTTAGAGAGAAAGGAGGCGGAAGGAATACGTTATGAGAGGAAGGAAGAAGAGTAGGGAGGAGGAGAGCAAAGGGGAGTGAAGAGGAGGTAGAAGGAAGGAGTGTGAGAAGGAGGAGAAGTAAGGAGGAAGAGGGAGAGTAAGAGGAGAAGGAAGAAAAGGAGGAGGAGAAGGACAATGAAAGGCAGTGACGAAGAGTGGAAGGAAGGAGAGTGAGGAAGAGGAGGAAGAAAACAAAGAGGAGAGGGAAGAAGAAGAGGAGGGGCAGGGTGTGTGTGTGTGTGTGTGTGTGTGTGGGACAGAGGGCCAATTTACCTAACAAAATCCCTTATTTCATCAAGATTTTCCTAATTAGTTCCACTCATTTTCCTTAATCTCATCCTAAATCTTCTATTTTGCCAAGTTTTTTCTCATCGAAGTCACCGATTTTCTTCAATTTTATGTATTTTCAGTTTTTATATATATATATTTTTGGATTGTCTGTCTGTCCTATTAATGTGTAGTTACAAGGGGCTGTAGTTTTTGGTGCTTTAACTACTGCCAGGGTTATTAAGCACCGTTCATTAGGTCTTAGTTTTAGGTGCTTCAACTACTGTTCACTAGGTCTGAGTTTAAAGGAAGTGTTTCACTAGTTACCATTGTTATACACAAGGAGATTAAGGAACTGAAGAAGAAGAAGAACAAGACGAAGAACAAGAAGACGAAGAAGAAGAAGAAGAAGAAGAAGACAGGGGGCGTTGATATAAATATATAACATAAGCATGAAATATTGTCAAGTCACTTAAGAGATGCATTAGTGAAGGGTGTCAGGGAAGAGGGAAGAGGAAGGGGAGGAGGAGAGGAAGAACAGATGGAGGAGGTGGAAGAGAAAGGAAGAGGTGGAGGAAGCAAGAGGAAGAGGAGAGAGAAGCAAAAGAAAAGAGTAAGGGGAGGAGGGACGAAGAGGGAATGGAAAAAGTAGAATGTGGAAGGAAGTAGGAGAAGCAGTAAAAGGAAGAGGAGGATGAAGAAAGAGTAGAAAGAGAAGGAGGAGAAAGAGGAAGGATAAAAGAGGAAACAATAAACCCATTTGTAAACAACCCACTCGGATTAAACACAATCTAACACATTAAAAACATCCCTCACACGTATAAAACATTCCATCAGTCAAATCAAGAGAGGCTGAAGGAACTATTACACACACTGACACCAAAGCAAAACACACGTGACCAAAACACTACTCCCTGGAAGGTGGTTTCTGTGCAGACACTTACGAAACATAATGGTAGACACAAATGCTTTTAATAGCGTCTTGAATGGGGCAAACAATAGCTTTTAATAGCGTAAACAATAGCTTTTAATAGTCTTTAATAGCGTTGCGGGAGAGAGTGTCGAAGAGCTTTTGTTACTTACTAAAGAAGAAGTTGTAATAATTGTTCCAGGTGTTTAAAGAATGAATGGTTGTATGAATGAATGGCATTTGTGAAGATTTTTTTTATAATTTTGGTGGATATTGAGTACATTGGTGAGTCATGAGTATATTGGTGAGTCATGAGTACATTGGTGAGTCATGAGTACATTGGTGGGTCATGAGTACATTGGTGAGTCATGAGTATATTGGTGAGTCATGAGTACATTGGTGAGTCATGAGTACATTGGTGAGTCATGAGTACATTGGTGGGTCATGAGTACATTGGCGGGTCATGAGTACATTGTAACCCACACACAGTACTACAGGTGAGCCATGGTGGGTAGTAATGGCACCTGTTCCACCTCATTAACCTGAGAGGTGCGGTCACCTATTACCCCAAGCACACCTGTTGTTCTTTCCGTTAACAGTCCATTAATTCCTATTTCCTATTTGATTCCCATTCCGATTTTTATCTGATTTTCATTCTCATTCCAATTTCTTAACTATTCAAATTTTTCCAATTTTTGTTCGATTCTTATTCCCATTCCATTTTTTATCCGATTCCCATTATCATTTATATAGTATTCCCATTCCTACTTTGCTCTTATTATTCCCACTTCCAGTTATGTAATATTCCTGTTTGTATTCTCATTCCCATTAATATAATATTTATATCGTGATTCCCACACCTCTTGATATTGTATTCCCATTCCCACTCTTTCCATAGTCACATTCCCGTTATGATGTTGGGGGCACCTGTAGTAATGTTGGGGGCACCTGTAGTAATGTTTGGGGCACCTGTAGTAATGTTGGGGGCGCCTGTAACATTAATGGTGTTTCCTCAGAGCTTCCACTACACGCCATTACTTTACCTTGTGGTGCAACACAGGTCTCTCCACCAGCGAAAAACATTACATTAACGTGAGGCCTTAATGGTGTTGTTCAGGGCCTCCACCACTTAACGCGATCAAAGAAAACGGGAAGTGGGTGATGAAGAAACAGCTTTGGGGGTGTAAGGTTAAAGAAAACGGGAAGTGGGTGAGGAAAGAATGACTGTGGGGGTGCAAGGTTAAAGAAAACGGGAAGTGGTGTATCAAAGAAAATTTGGAATGGGTAATAAAATATAAAATATATATTAATAAAAGAAAACGGTAAGTAGGAAATAAGTGAAAACAGAAAACGGGATGATGGATTAAAGATAATGGGAATTGAGGTGAGACTAAAGAAATGGGAAATGGTGTAATAGACCAAAGAAATGGGATGATTGACTAAAGAAAACGGGAAATGGAAGAGCAAAGACAAGAGGCGCTTTATACGAGCATTAAAACCATTTATTCTTTACCTTCCTCCTGGGGCGTTTAAAAGCCAGTGTTTTGAGAAGATAAGTAGGTGTCTGGATCAGTGTGTGTGTGTGTGTGTGTGTGTGTGTGTATGTGTGTTGGATCAGTGAGTCTAATAAAAATGATCCTAGGGGAAGTTCTCTCTCTCTCTCTCTCTGTGTTATGACCTCAAGCAAATCAGCAAGGGTGTAGTCTTTAGCAGGTGAGCTGGGTGGGGGGTGTAGATGGTGGGGGTGTAGAGTGGGTGTAGATGGGTGGGTGGGGTGTGTGGTAGGGTGTAGTGGTGGTGGTGCAGCGGCGCACCCAGGGGGGGGGGTTTCCTGGTTGCCCGGAAACCCCCCCTCCAGGTACTGCATGGTGCGGCCAACCCATACCTGACCTGGCGACACCTTAGTAACACGAAGGTTGGGTCAACCTCACCCCACGCCACAGTAACTTCCACCACCTCTGCCATTCCCATGCACCTGAATGCACTTAATATACAGCACTGCCAGACAGTGTGAAATATTGAGATTTCATGTTGTTGTTTTTTCATTTTCTCATCTACATTGTACATTTTCTATAGATTTTACATATTTATAAATTATTTTTCCATCCACTTTCACATATTTGATGATTTCGCAAGTGTGCTTCAAGTAACTGTATCGTACGATAATACGGTGTTGGAAATCGAGCATGCTGGGTCAGGGAGTGGAGAACTGTCCTTAGGAGCGTTGGTTCGATCCTGGTGTACTCCCACTCTACAGATTAGGAAGTGAAGGGTGTCGAGTACAGTGCCTGCCACACAGTACCGTAATGTACCGTCACGACCATATAATCCACCTTTTTGTTTGTAACTCACTACTCGACCTTAAAGACCTTACCTGTCCTGGCTCTGATGTATACACCTGTAATTATAACTTTTAACAGGTAATTAATCAAATGTTTCCCCCACCACCCCAAAAAAAAATATATGTAGGTAACATGTTTTTATAATGCAGTAGGTAACATGTTTTTATAATGCAGTATAAATAAAGTTGAAATGCATAGTTTACAGTGACTAGTGTATTTAACTGTTATTAATGTTATCATACACACTGTCCTGTCGTATTTAATTTATACATATATAATCCTTCTATTAATTGTTGATTTTATTTTAATTAAATATTTTTTTTATAAACACTTATGAAAATTATATTCAACTTAAAAAAAAATGGTGGTTAATTATTTTTATTTCACTCCACAACAAAGAGTTAAAACTATTATGATTATTTTTTAGTTCTTGTGTTTAACCTTTTGGGGACGATGGTTTAATGATGAGAGAGAGAGACAGACAGACAGAGAGAGAGAGAGAGAGAGAGAGAGAGAGAGAGAGAGAGAGAGAGAGATCACTTCCCCCCCCACCTTACTAGACCCACAATACAACAAGAGCTTAACATCAACACCACTTTAACATCATTTAATTATTTCATTCAATTACTAAACATCCATTACCATCATGACTACGAGAGAGATAATTAACATCACCTATGGGAGTAACATCACCTGTGGGAGTAACATCACCTGTGGGAGTAACATCACCTGTGGGAGTAACATCACCTCATCACTCACTTCCTACCCCAAACATCCCCTTTAAATGTTTATGGATTTTTAAAAGAATTTGTGTTTACTTTCTTTTTAATCCAGTTAGGAAAAATTGTTGGAACTGTGTGTTGTCTGCCGCAGGTGATATTAAATGATTGTTATTATTATTATTATTAGTATTATATTATTATGGTGTTTTTTATGATGCTATGGTGAATGTTACTTGTAAATATATAATGTTTATTTTGTCTACAGTGAAAGTTTTCAAGAGCCATATAACGTAAATAAATTGCAAACAAAATACTGTACGAGTTTGAGTTTTTGGATGCAAACAAAATTTATATACGAGGGATTTGTTTATTTATTTATTTTTGCAAACAAACTCTTCTATGAATAAAATCTCACTGAGAAGAAATACAATGATTCGAGACCAAATGAAATATAACGAAACACGAAATATATTGTAATATCAACTAACAGAGAATTAACTAACAGAGAGAGAGAGAGAGAGAGAGAGAGAGCTATTACCACCCTTTGAAGTATTAATGTAAACAACTGTAAATAAGCTCTTGTTATTTCGAATCCCCGTTCATGACACTTCACTGTTGTTTCGAGCTGAAATATACAGCGTTGTGTTAAGTCATGTAGAAACGGGATATATAGTCGGACAGCAATGGAACTGGTCATTTTGTCTCTGGGAATACGAAGCCTCACCAAGAGTTTACATAGTTATTGAAAGTTCAGTATTTCTCTTAATCTGCTAACCTAACCTAACCAAATCACTCCTGTTAAATCATATAAACACATGATAGCTCGAACTTAAAAATGAGACACGTATCATGCAAGTATATAGATATAGGTATAGCCATTATTTACGTTGAGACAGTCTGCCATGATCTACACTTGTCCCCAATGGCCAGTCGAGCATATGAGACCCGCCTTCATTCTCATTGTGAAGCAGAGAGATGTTTCAGGCCTCAACGAAACATGTTTTGTTTATGTGACAACGAGACACCATGAACCCGAATGGGACGTGTTTCATTTGATCATGGTGAGCACGAAGGGTGTGTGGGGTGATGTGGGTGGATGTGGGGTGTGTGGGTGATGGGGGTGTGGGGTGATGTGGGTGTGTGTGGGTGATGGGGTGTGTGGGTGATGGGTGTGTGGGTGATGGGTGTGTAAGATGTGGGTGTGTGGGTGATGAAAGTGTGTGGGGGTCAGGCACTAATCTCTCTCTCTAATTTCTTTCAAAACTAATCTCTCTCTACTCTCAAATGCTAATCTTTCTTAAACACTAATTGAGAGAGAGAGAGAGAGAGAGAGAGAGAGAGAGACCTTAGCACCTCTGCCAGATGCATACACAACTCCTACCCGGGAAAAAAATTTGCAAAGTTACACAATGATAAATGGATTTCCTCAAGTTTGCATGAACACACACACACACACACACGAAACATACATACAGACTTACATACATACATACATACATACACACACAGACAGGTCCACAAGCCAATTAAACTTGTAAAAGTGACAAGTACCCGAAGAAAGTTTACATATATATATTTTTTCATTATAATATATATTTTGCATCAAACACAAACTATAAACACTTTTTGGGGATTCGCATTCTTGCTTAACACACTTTATGATAGTTTTGCTTTACACCCTTTAGATTTTTGCATCATAGTGTATGTTTTTACTCCACAAACTTTATAATACTTTTGCTCAACACACTTTTATAATACTATTTTTCACATTTCATTGTATACTTTTGCTTCACACACTTTATAATATTTTTTGCTTCACACTTTATACTTTTGCTTCACACTTTATACTTTTGCTTCACACAGTAAGAGGTTATAGGGAGTGCTGGAGGCAACCCATGCGAGGGCTGGTCGACATGAACTCTGGGGACTAGGGAAGGAAGTTGGTTGTTTACTACTACTACTACTACTACTATTACTACTTCTATTATTATTATTATTAGTAGTAGTAGTAGTAGTAGTAGTAGTAGTAGTAGTAGTAGTAGTAATTTTAAGGTAATAAAATGGTGGCGAAGATATGGCTATTAGGGCAGGATGGAGGCTATGATTAAAAAAGAAAAAGTAGTAACAGTGACAGTAGTAGTAACAGTGGTTATAAAAGTAACAGTAACACAGGGAACAGTAATAACAGATAATAATAACAATAACACTAACATCAGAAAAAACCTTAATCTAATTTCATGAAGCTTTGAACCATAACAACACACATACACACACACACACACACACACAACACACAACACACACACACACACACACACACACACACACACACACACACCTCCATAATTAACCAGGTAAATGTTTGAATGTGTATCGAAATTCCAAACAAACCTCACTTTATCTATAGCAATATTATTAATAGTATTAGTAGTAGTAGTAGTAGTAATTTAGTAGTCATAGTAGTAGTAGTAGTTGTAGTAGTAATAGTAATTGTTGTAGTAGTAGTAGTAATAGTAGTAGAAGTAGTAGTAGTAGTAGTAGTTATTATAGCTTCGAACCTTATCACATAATCTGACAAACTGCTTCACTCTGGATCCGAAACCTTGTTCAGACTATCATTGGGTATGCTCCAGGCCCTCGTGAACCCTTTAAACAATGCTCCAATATTGACCATTTGGGGAGGGGAGAGGGAGGTATTCGTCTCCTGCATACTAAGGGGGAATCATACATACGTGTGTGAGATATACATGAGAGGAGAGCTAGTATGCATACGTGAGTGTCAAAATGAATAAATGTTAGATCCCGGCAATGGTTCGATTAGTTCGTTGCTTTGTTCATAGATGGTGTTAGTTGGAAGTGATGGTCGTATTATTATTATTATTATTATTATTATTATTATTATTATTATTATTATTATTATTGTTGTATTTTTGTAATTTTTCATCTTCACTGGAGTAAAATTCTTGTAATTCTGTTTGTTCGGATTTTGTGATAATAACTAAATATTACTAATACTTCTACAATAATAATAATAATAATAATAATAATAATAATAATAATAATGCCAGAATCTCTCTCTCTCACAAAACAGTAAACACATATTCATTAAAATTTTTGTGAAATATGAAGATTTAATTACCAACTTTAAAACACCATAAGTTTAATGAGTTTTATACAGCAGGTGTTAAGATAAGTGGAAGGTGAGTATAAGGTGGGTGTTAGACGGGTGTTAGGTGAGTATAAGGTGGGTGTTAGGGGAGTGTTAGGTAAGTATAAGGTGAGTGTTTCAGTGTAAGGTGATTATGAATATTAGTAGGAGTCACTGTATGGTATCAGGAACGAAATGCTTTAATAATTACTTTAAAAATATATCCGTAGAAAAGTGTCAGGGATAGATGTCAGGGGGAGGTGTCAGGGTGAGGTGTCAGGGAGAGGTGTCAGGGAGTGTCATAGAGGGATGTTGGGATGAATTCCCCAACATACATTACAACACACACACACACACACACACAATACCACACACACACACACACACACACACACACAACATCACAACATACACAAAACTCACTACAACCTGACACACAACTCATTACACAACATCAGTAGGAACGATCTGTCACCTGTTGTAAGGAGGGGGGGGGAAGTGGAGGCAGTGAGTCATTTAGTAGGGGGGAAGTGGAATCAAGGAATCAGCTGGTCGAGAGAGAGGGGGGATATGGAAGCAGGGAGTCAGGTGGTCGTGAGTGGTAATGGAGGCACCCACGACGCCATTACAGGAGTGCCACTAATGCCCTCACTTTGCCTGGCACTCTGTCTGTCTGTCTGTCTGTCTGTCTATTAAAGTCAAGGTCTTATCAATAGTTATGTGTTTCCCTTAAGTTCAATTTGCTAATATGCAAGAGAGATGATGCTGAGAGACAGACATTCAGATATGTTAATATAAAGGTAGACAGAGAGAGACTTGTTGACAGATACACAGACAGACATTTCAAGAAAGAAACAGACAGACAGAAAGACATGTTTAGAGAGAAAGACAGACAGAAAGACATGTTGACAGAGAGATTGATAATTTAAGACAGACAGACAGACAGAGACAGACAGACAGAGGGCAGGCTAGCTGCACTATTTCCCACAGAGACTTAAAATTTCCCACAAAACTGCAAAATTTCCCACAAAAATACACAAATTCACACAAAACTACACAATTTCCCACAAATTTACAAAAAAAATCCCACGAAGCTACAAAATTTTCCATTAAAGGCGTAAAATTTCCCACACAAACTTTTAACCTATCCCCCACAAGAAGCTATAAAAATTCCCACGGCATCGTAATAAATCCCACGAATCCAGTAAATATCCCTCAATTACTTTTACTCCACACCTTAAGTCCTGAGACAACAAATAGCTTGTCTTCCTCCTCCCCCCACCCCCCTCCCCCTCCCCCCTCCTCCCCCCACACACACACACACACTCAAGTGCATCATCTCTGGAGGTGGGGGGAGGGGGGGGGGCAGCAGTGAGGACCCGATCGAGAAGGAGAAGAGAAGAATATGGTGAGTGATGAAAAACCGATAATAGTGTAAAGAGGAGAAGAGGAGAAAGGAAGATGATGATGATGAGTGTGGTGATAAAGAGGAGGAGAAGAGGAAGAAGGTGAAATAAGCTGGGGATCTAATCAAGTGAAATAAGCTGGGGGTCTAATCAAGTGAAATAAGCTGGGGTCTAATCAAGTGAAATAAGCTGGGGGTCTAATCAGGTGAAATAAGCTGGGGGCCTATTCAAGTGGGGCTAAATAAGTGGAATAAGCTGGGGGCTAATCTTTAGGTGATCCATTTAAACTGATACAATTATCCAGGGAACAGATGGAAGCAAGACATCTGGGGAACTACCTTGGCCTAGGGAAGCAGTCAGTCGAGGGTAATATTCTGAAAAGCTTACAGTATATTATAGGATTACTTCTGAGGCACAGGTGGAGGGAACGGTGTGTGTGTGTGTGTGTGTGTGTGTGTGTGTGTCTGTCTGTGAGGTAAGGGTGGGAGGGGTGGGGTGGGGGTAGGGTGGGGTGGGAGGGGGTGGGGTAGGAAGGAGGGAGAGTGGTGGTATGGGTCTTGAAGTGAGAAATTGAAAAAGAAATATTCTTATTATTTTTGAGATATGAAGGAATAGGAAATATATCTCACTGCTTTTGAGAGACAAGAGACAATCCTCCCTCCCCCACACAGGTGAGAGATGAAGGAAGGTGACGAAGCAGTTAAGTGAGAGATGGTAAGGAAACGATTACAAGAGATTGGGACTAATTCTAGGACACGTTTCTTAAGAATTCCTACTGGAGAAATTTGGTCCTCAAGATCAGGGTATTGGAGGTGCGGGAGGGAGGGATTACTGGAATAGAATCTTGGAGGGGAGGGAGGGGAGAACTTAAGGAGGAGGAGGAGGAGGAGGAGGAGGAGGAGGAAGAGGAAGAAGAGGAAGACATGAAGAAGAGGATGAGGACATGAGGAGAAGGAGGAGGGGGAGGAAGACATGAGGAAGAGGAGGAGGGGGAGGACTTAAGATAGAAGAGGAGGAGGAAGACTAAGAGGAAGACTTCAGGAGGAGGAGGAGGTAAGCGTGGAGGTAATGGGAGGTAATTATTAACCAGTGTGTAGATGGAGTGTTCAGTAATCGCTGGCCTGAGGAGAACGGCCTCTCTCCTGACGGATTATTGGCCATGCAGTGGGTGAAGGACACATCACCACACATTACCACACAACACCACACACCACCACACATCACCACACATCACCACACATCACCACACACCATATTTATCGGTGCCGCTACCACACACACCACCACACATCACCACACACCATCACACACCATATTTATCGGTGCAGGATAGCGTGTTAAGAGACTGTGTTTTGGTGGGTGGAAATGGTACCTCCAGCTTACCAGTGTTCAGAGCTCGTTTGTTTCTGTTGCTTGTAAGATGCATGACCAGTGACCAGTCTACTGTGCTCTGTGTTTGTTTGTGGGGTGTTTGTGGGGGTGGGGGTGTTTGTGGGGTGTTTGTGGGGGTGGGGTGGGGTGTTTGTGGAAGGTGGGGTGTTTGTGTTTGTGGGGGTGTTTGTGTTTTGTGGGGTGGGGGGTGTTTGTGGGTGGGGGTGGGGGGGTTTGTGGGGATGTTTGTGGGGTGTTTGTGGGGGATGTTTGTGGGGTGTTTGTGAGGATGTTTGTGGGGTGTTTGTGTTTGTGGGGTGGGGGGGTTTTGTGTTTGTGGGGTGGGGTGTTTGTGTTTGTGGGGGTGGGGGTGAGAAGAGTGAAGATATATCTTTGCTCTTAGTTATTTAACCTAGAATTATACAGTAATAGTACCTCGTCCAGTACACACACACACACACACACACACACACACACACACACACACACACACACACACACACAGGAGAAAAGTGTTAAAATGTCCCTCGCTTTGACGTTTTATCCGATATTCAATTATCTCAAAGTATTTTTTTTCTCTCGACATTATCAGTCTCAGTGTTCAGTGTTCAGTATAAAGTGTTCAGTGTTCAGTATAAAGTGTTCAGTGTTCAGTGTTCAGTGTTCAGTATAAAGTGTTCAGTGTTCAGTATAAAGTGTTCAGTGTTCAGTATAAATTGTTCAGTATAAAGTGTTCAGTGTTCAGTATAAGGTGTTCAGTATAAGGTGTTCAGTATAAGGTGTTCAGTATAAGGTGTTCAGTATAAGGTGTTCAGTATAAGGTGTTCAGTATAAAGTGTTCACTGTTAACCTTGGCTGAAGACCCGAACAAAATACATAAAAAAAAATCTTGATTACATATGACTAAATCAGAATGGCTTATGTTACTAGCGTTGAGAGGGTGATGAGAGGGAGGAGGGTGGGTGAGTGGGAGGTGAGAGTAGAGAGGGAGGAGGGTGGGTGAGAGGGAGAGAGAGAGAGAGAGAGAGAATAAAGGAAGGAAGAACAGAGAGACGAAACAAGACATAATTACAATATTTCAGTGACATTCCGGACCAAATGTGGACATCATCAGAGGTCAACAAAGAAAGTTGTTATCCTTTGAACTACCAGATGATAACACGATTGATTAAATACTGAAAAAACTGTAGTGATTCTTCCCGTGTTCGTCCGCCAGCCAATCATCTGGCTATAAACTGACCCGAGGCTTGAGTTGTAAAGTTGTAGTGAACAGACAATAGCTGCACCTCAATACTGTCTAGGTAGTGTCGCCTTGAGTCCTGCCCCAGCCCCTGTCACCTGAGGGCAGTAGAAGAGTCCCACTGATGCCTTGGCCCTCGTATTTGTGGAGTGTGGTCAGTGCCCCCTGGTGGAAGGTGCCTGAGTTTATGTCCCGTAATACAGTAAGATATAATTTATCTCTCAATTTTGTCTTCTGTGTCATGATAAATACCTCGTGGTATTGAAGGTTGCTCACATTCTTGCCTGTTCCCTAGACCGCCGCGCCGTGAGGACTGGCAATGCTCGATGGCCAAACTGATATGAATGTGCCACATAAACAGTATCCTGGCCAGTACCACAGTGTCTACCACAGCTGGTCGTCGGGTATATCAGCCACTACCAGATCATCACTCTTCATGGGTCTCTTACAACTACCGATAACTCCTTTGATCTTTTATGCACCAGAAAAGTATCACACATGATTAGTTCCGCTGTGAGGATATTTTTTGCTGCAGTTGAGGAGTTCACGGACACACACTGACAACCATCGGCTATATCGTGTGTGATCTAGCGTGAACAACCACTCTAGCAGTTTCCCTAATGACTCCATATACAGCTGGACTCTTCCTGTTGTGTGAGGCGCCGGAGTTGGGACTGTCTAGGAGTCATTTGTTCACCCATACCGAGAAACATTCACCACGACGATCATCTCCCATTTGCTGGCTCTTAATGGCCGTGTCTGGTCCTGGTGAATTGGCAGCTTAAAGGAGTAAATCTGTCCCACCTGATGTTGCAATAATGTGAAATCCTAAATTATCGAACACCGATATAACTGGTCTAGGGTACATAAACTGTTCCGTCTTGATAAAATCCCTGATAATTTGGTATTGCTGGCAGCCATATTGGATTTTTCCCAACATAGCGATATTCCAATATGGGTCCACACTCTCAAGGAACTCTGCATGGCTTCAGATGTGTACTGTATTTGCCACATTTCATACATACAACATAAATACAGGATTCCTTAGGCATATGTAACCATATGGCTGCACTAGAAAAGGGAACTGGTTTTTGTCTGTATTCATCCGCACCTTAAAACCAAAACATCCCTCACGTGGCATAAACATCTACATCAGTTAGGTCAACAAAGGCGGTTACTGGACTGATGTAAATTAAGTTGGCATCAAAACCGTGACCATTAGACTCCCTAACCTCTCCTGACCTATTTGACCTCTTCTCACCTCTCTTAGCCTCACCTGACTCTTGACCTCTCCTGACCCCCTGATGTTCTCTTCTCTGACCTCTCCTGGCCTTCCCTGACCTTCCCTGATCCCCCTGACCCCTCTGACCTTCCCTGACCCCACTGACCTCTCCTCGCCCTTTTAATTCACTCCCTTAATGCATGAGTCATAAAGGCAAGCATGAACTCCGCATGCTTCCCAGATGGGCGCTGAAAACGCTTCTGCGCTTCACCTTGCACAGGATGTTATGGGGTGCCCAATAAACTAGCCCCCTCGGACGCAGTCTAAAAAATCTAAAATGCTAACATACTTACCTTAATCTAAGACTAACCTAACCTAACCTAGCACTACTCTACCCCCCCCCTAATACTTCACTAACCTAACCTAACCCTGAGCAGATAAATAAACTGAAGGGTGGCTAATTTTCACGTAAGCCCATATTTCTGTTAAAGCCGACATAATCAAGCTAAAACGTCGATTGATTGGGGAGAGGTGAGGGAAGGGGGATGGAAGAGGTGAGGGAAGGGGGACGGGAATGGGGAAGGAGAGAAGAGGGGAAGTTGGGGAGGTAAAGGAGAGGGGCGGGTGAGGCGAGGGAGGGGACTGGGGGGGGGGGAACATTACGTCAGTCAGTGAGACAATGTTATCAAAGTCAGCAGCGCGAGATTGGAAACGGACCCACCATATGATTCCTTTATTAAGAGTCCTGTGAGTTATGAGTTTTGAGCGTTTGTTGTTGTTGTTGTTGTTGTTTTCTTAATCTTGTTGTTGTTGTTTTCTTGCTCTTTATTTTTGTTGTTGTTCTTGTTGTTGTTTTTCTTTCTTTCTGTTTATCTCTATCTGTCTATCTTTATTCCTTCTATTCCTTCTCTCCTCTCTCCACCCCTCCTTCACCCCTCCTTCACCCCTCACCCTTCCACCACCTCTCCTCTCCAACAACACTCCTCCACTACCACTACAACACCCCTCACCCTCACCCCTCCACCCTCCAACCTCCACCACCTCCACCCCTCCCACCCCCCACCCCCTCCAACACCCTCCACCCCTCCACACCCTCCACCCTCTCCAACACCCCTCTACCCCTCCACCACCCCTCCACCACCCCTCCACCCCCTCCTCTCCAACACCCTCCAACACCCTCCCACCTCCCCTCCCCACCCTCCACCACCCTCCCTCACCCCTCCACCCCTCACCCCCTCCACCACCCATCCCCTCCACCACCCCTCCACCACCCTCCATCACCCCCCCCACCCCTCTCCACCCCCTATCACCACCACCCCAGCCTCTGTCAAAATCACTTACCCAAACCTCTGTCTGGAGTTGATGTGATATAGTGATATATTCTTTCTGCTCTCTCTCTCTCTCTCTCTCTCTCTCTCTCTCTCTCTCTTTCTTTCTTTCTTTTAATTTTTCCCCTTTTCCTAATCTTTCTTCTCTGTCTCTCTTTCCCTCTCTCTTCCTCCTCTAATATTTTCTTTCCTAATCTCTCTCTCTCTCTCTCTCTGTGATCGACGCCTCAGCAGCCGATCTGACTGAAAGCAAAGTGAAGACCTTCTGTGTGACAGTGAGGTGTGACGTGAGGAGTGTGACAGTGAGAGTGGTGTGTGACAGTGAGAGGAGTGTGTGACAGTGAGAGGAGTGTGACAGTGAGGTGTGACAGTGTGATTGTGACGGTGAGAGGAGTGTGACGGTGAGAGGAGTGTGACGGTGAGAGGAGTGTGACGGTGAGAGGAGTGTGACGGTGAGAGGAGTGTGACGGTGAGAGGTGTGTGACGGTGGGTAGGGAAGAATCTTTACATAAACACTGGTTTTAGCCGGGAGAACAGTGGCACGTTCTCATTGGCCAAGTGTATACGTAGCGAGTCCTGATTGGCTAAGAGTATCCGTGGTACTTTCTGATTGGTTGAAAATAAAAGTTTAACGCTATGATTGGCCTGAAGTTTAAATGGCTCGTTCCGATAGGTCGAAACTAAAAATAGTCACCTCTGATTGGCTATGAATTTAACTATGACGTTCTTATTGTTCAAGACTTAATACTAAACCTTGATTGGCCAAGACTCTAAGTGGGAGCCTCTGATTGGCTAGGCCTATTAAATGACACATTCGGATTGGCTGAGACTATAAAAGGGCACACACTGTTCAACCGATGCGATAAACGGTATACTCTGATTGGCCGAGGCTTTCAATGGCAAACACTGATTGGCTGAGAAATTATGCGCTATCGACCCTTTGATCCTATTGGCTCCTGAAACCCTGGCTGTTTACTCCGCTAACGCTGATTGGCTCTCCCGGTATAGTGATGATTACTGAAAGACGATGTGAGGAAAGTGAAAAGAGAGAGAGAGAGAGAGAGAGGCAGTGTAATAATAATAATAATAATATAATCAACCTAACCCACCACCTACCCCCACACACCTGAAAAAACACACCTGTCCTCCCCTGATTTATAACCCTGACCATTATAATTATTTTTTCATCACCTGATAAAATATACCAACAATTAAAAGGTCATACAGGTTAATTATGTGATTTTTACCTGTGTTAAATAGTTTGTTTTTCCGTGTGATTTTTTTCCTTGACAATTTTCCTAACTGATGATGTGATGTGATTTTTTTCTGATTTTTTTATTTATTTTTGTATTTTTATTAATTTATTTATTTTATTATTATTATATATTTTTTGTATTATGAATATGGAAATTATATTATAAGTTTTACATGTAGGTGAGAAGAACATACACACACACACACACACACACACACACACACACACACACACACACACACACACACACACACACACACACACACACACACAGCAGGTAAAGACACAGGCAATTCGTCCTTGCATTTGTGAATTCGAGTGTGATGCTGCCTGACTTTCCTCCGCCTGAGGGAGAGAGAGAGAGGGCGTGAAACACGAGGCATAATTGAAGAGCGTTAATAGCTCTCACATGGGATAGTCTGGTAATTATGACGTGCTATTGTGGGTCAGGGAGAGAGAGAGATGATGGTGATCGATAAGAGATATGAAAGAAATAAAGAGACGCACACACACACACACGCACACACACACACACACACACACACACACA
>NW_024740202.1:128119-205619 GCF_018991925.1 Homarus americanus | reverse complement strand
TGTAGAGTTAATGTTGCAACAGAGAGAGAGAGAGAGAGAGAGAGAGAGAGAGAGAGAGAGAGACTGTAACATATGTGAAAGACAATGTGTGAGAGATAGAGAGAGTTATGTGTACTTAAGCTTCGTAAAAGATTATGGCGTCGTGTTTACTGTTAAGAGAGGAAGGTAATGGCGCTGTCTCGAGTGAGTCTTTAACTTAATGGTGCTGAAGTGATTTTTGAACCGGAAGTTGAAAAATTTGTCTAAACTTAACCCAACCTAACCTAACCTAACCTAACCTAACCTAACGTAAACCTAACCTAACCTAACCTAACGTAACCTAACCTAACAGCGTGTCATCTCCCACAGGTGCTACACACTCCTGAGACAGATGACTGGACGCTACAGGTGTTGTTCACTAAGCCCTGGGACACCGGTACCTACAAGTGTCAAGTCAACTCACATCCCAAGATCTTCCGGGATGTGTACCTCAGTGTCATGGGTGAGTCATGGGTCATGTAGTAATGGGTCACTGTCATGTAGTAATGGGTCACTGTCATGTAGTAATGGGTCACTGTCATGTAGTAATGGTTCACTGTCATGTAGTAATGGGTCACTGTCATGTAGTAATGGGTCACTGTCATGTAGTAATGGGTCACTGTCATGTAGTAATGGGTCACTGTCATGTAGTAATGGGTCACTGTCATGTAGTAATGGGTCACTGTCATGTAGTAATGGGTCACTGTCATGTAGTAATGGGTCACTGTCATGTAGTAATGGGTCACTGTAGTAATGGTTCACTGTCATGTAGTAATGGGTCACTGTCATGTAGTAATGGGTCACTGTCATGTAATGGGTCACTGTCATGTAGTAATGGGTTACTGTCATGTAGTAATGGGTCACTGTCATGTAGTAATGGGTCACTGTCATGTAGTAATGGGTCACTGTCATGTAGTAATGGGTCACTGTCATGTAGTAATGGGTCACTGTCATGTAGTAATGGGTCACTGTCATGTAGTAATGGGTCACTGTCATGTAGTAATGGGTCACTGTCATGTAGTAATGGGTCACTGTCATGTAGTAATGGGTCACTGTCATGTAGTAATGGGTCACTGTCATGTAGTAATGGGTTACTGTCATGTAGTAATGGGTCACTGTGACGTAAATGCTAATAATAACATCACCGGTAAACGCCATTGGTCTAAATCGGCGTGACGTCACTTCCTTAGCAACCAACTCCGCCATATTGTCCATAAGGTAAACAAACATCATCCCGTTATCCCTCCTCCTCTCTGATTGGCTCAATTTACACCGTTTGTGATTGGCCCGAGGTAAAAGAATGAAGTAGTATTTGTTTACTCGCAATAGACGTTCATCTATCAATGGACGTGAGAGGAACAGGAGATTCAGAGCAGTAAAGGTGTGTTGATCCAGGTGTGGGGGGAAGTTAATTAATTCTGATCACCTGAGGATTAGCCCCCCCCCCCCTAGCTTATTTCACCTGATGTTACCTGGGGGAATTAGGTTAGGTTAAGGTTTGGTTAAGATTAGGTTAGGGTTGGGTTAGGTTAGATTAGGTGAGGTTAACTTAGATGAGAGTTAGGGTATTTAATCTAAAGGTAAAAGAATGTTGGTTTAAGTTAGGTTAAATTAAGTTAGGTTAGTTTAAGTTAGGTTAGGGTTGTTTAAGCTCGAGGTTAAACAAGGTCAGGGCTCGACTAGCATCACAACATTAATTAATATCCTCATGGTTTTTTACTTCCTCTTCTGACCCGACCATTGTGCTGGCGGCCCTCTGAGTGATGCTTGAAAAGGGGGGGTGTTCTGTTTTCATTGTTGGACCGAGATAAAGTGTGTGTGTGTGTGTGTGTGTGTGTGTGTGTGTGTGTGTGTAGCATCTGTCATTACTTCCTTACAGTTCATTAATATTAAACTGAGTCTCTCCTTTACTGTTAAATTACCGCCATCATTGTTAACATGTAATGAATCCTTCCCCTGAGTTATAAACAAAAATATAACATTAATTTAACCATTTCAACGCCTTCATAACTCCAATAGATCTTAATCCCTATAACTAATCACAAAGACCAGCGTATTACTCCACCCTATCTACTTGAACGACAGACAGACAGACAACTTGGATAAACAATGCGTATAATCACTCCCATCTATAATAAAATAAAAGTATATACCTATAATCTGGACCTTACATTATACGCCAGGTCATTCGTAATCAAGCGAGGATAGGGGATAGGACGGGATGAATGCCCACAGTATCTAAATTTAATTCCGTCGAAGGGCATCTGTTATCTAAACCAGCCGTCTTTATAAACGACGGGTCATTTAGGTGAATCAGAGCTGGGCTATTTGTTACTCAGGGGCATTGTGGGATATAGAGAGGGGTTTATTGTGCCAGTCAGCTCGCAGTCGCCAACATAAACACGGGTATTAACTGCGTCGCGTTCGCTAATCCGTGAAATGGCTGACGTCAAGGGAGTTTATTTTTGAGAGATTGTTTGAGCTTTTCGTTTATCTATTGGTCCTCTGAAGCTCATTGCAAGGTTTATCGCTGCTATTTCATTCGTCGTTAAATTCCCGGAAATAATATTGATCGGTGTTTTAGTCAAGTGCAGCCCCCTTCACGAGTGCTTTTACAGGGACTCGTCATATTAACATTCCACCACAAATCAATATAGTTTGAGTTGTTTGTTTTAATATTGTTTTAATTTGATTCTATATTATGTTTACTAATGCGAGTTTCCTTCTGTCGAATGTAAACAAACACAGCACTGCCACACACTGCACAAACCTGATGCGCCCCTGTAAACGCACTAGTGGAGGGGACTGTACATTGCCATTACTGTTTGTTTACATAGTTTTGTTTCTCACCAATTTGGCCGACTCGGTTACTAAGGAAGTGACGTCACGGTCTCTTGTCCTCTCTAACTGACCAATAGAAATCAAGAGTTGATTTCGTGGGTGAGTTTTATGGGTCACTGTCACGAATGGGTTACACTAGTTAACCTTAAAAAACTCATCCATGAACAAAAACAATATCATTAGTGTTGTAAGAAAATGTCATGGGTTCATATTAAGCATGGGCAAATAACGTGGGTGAGAGAGAGAGAGAGAGAGAGAGAGAGAGAGAGAGAGAGAGAGAGAGAGAGAGAGAGTGAGTGTGTGTGTGTGTGTTGTGCGCCAAATCTACCCCCTTCACCTGGGAGATGATTACTTCACACCGTAACGCTTGGAGGAGCACCACACGAGAAGGTGTCAATACTTTCGAGTTAGTCCGACTGCATACCGAGGCAGACAAGCGCGAACGCCGGAAAGACGCTGCCGCCACCCCTCCCGCACTAGATGTAGCCCTCCACACGTGCAACATCTGTGACCAACTCTGCCGGTCCCATATCGGCCTCTCGAGTCACCTCAGAGCTCACCAACGAAGGTGACATCCTTAATAACTCATGTCATTGTATCATAGCTGGATGATCGTCATACTAGATTCCGAGTGACAGCAAAGTAGTAGTAGTGGAGGTTTTCGGCGAAAGTGAGGTCAAAATAACTAAGGACGGCCAAAGACATCTAGGCGCAGTAATTGGCACTACGGACTTCAAGACCCAGTACGTAGGGGGAAAGGTGAACGAGTGGGTTAGCGAAATCCATGCTCTATCGGAGATTGCTAACACAGAGCCACATGCGGCCTTTGCAGCATTCACACATGGAGTCAAGCATCGTTGGAACTACCTGATGCGTACCATCCCTGAGATCCGACCCCTCCTCCACCCTTTGGAAGAAGCAATCAGTGTCAAGTTCATTCCCAAACTAGTGAAACACCACGACTTAACCCCAGTAGAAAGAACACTTCTTGCACTTCCACCAAGACTGGGAGGGATGGGACTAACTAATCCAGAGGAGATTGCTGACTCTGAACATCAAAATTCACTTAAGCTCACGGCAGCCCTCACTGACCACATAATAGCCCAGAATGCAACAGGGGAAGTGGACACCAGCGAAGTTAATAAGATCCGTAGATCCATTACAACAGATCGGCAGCACTGCCAAAATGACATGTTGCAGCAATTATTGCTGCAGGTTCCAGAAAATCTGACAAAAAAAGTAGCTATAGCGCAGGAGGTGGGCGCCTCGAACTGGTTAACTACGTTACCGATAAGGGCAAATGGTTTCAGCCTTAACAAACAAGAATTTACAGATGCCATTGCTCTAAGGTACGGTTGGCCAGTAGATGGTTTGCCCTCCCAATGCGTGTGTGGCTATTCCTATGATGGCGATCACGCCATGGTTTGCAAGAAGGGGGGCTTCATATGCATGAGGCATGACGAGGTAAGGGATCTCACAGCAAATATGTTGAAGGAAACCTGCCGGGACGTCATGGTAGAACCGACCCTCCTTCCACTGGATGGCGAGATCCTCCAACACAGGACTTCAAACACATCTAACGAAGCCCGTGTGGACGTCAGTGCTCGAGGATTCTGGACGCGGGGACAGCGAGCCTTCTTCGACATCAGGATTTTTGATCCCATGGCCGTTTGTCACCGTAACCTAGCTCTCGATGCTGCACATAGGAGGAACGAGAACGACAAGAGAAGGGCATATGGGGAGAGAATTCAAAATGTCGATCAAGGCAGCTTCACTCCGCTAGTGTTCACAACCTCTGGTGGGATGGGCCCAAGCGCAAGATGTTTCTACGCCAGACTCGCGGAGCTGATCTCCGAACAGAAGCAGCAGCCCAGAAGTTATGTCACAGCCTGGATGAGATGTCGACTGTCCTTCTCTCTCCTTCGGTCGGCTTTGCTCTGCCTCAGGGGAACGAGAGCTTCTGCCCCTACTCCGTCAACTGCTGCAGATATCGACTATGAGGCTACAGTCACCGAATGCCGCATCGATCTGCGGCTCAACTAATTTAACACAGATAGGATAGTTGCTTATGTATTAGGATAGTTAATATTAAGGTAAATAAATGGTGGCGAAGGTGTGGCTATTGGGGGAGGCTGGAGGCCACGTAGTAGTAGTAGTAGTAGTAGTAGTGTGTGTGTGTGTGTGTGATAGGTATCCATAACTTTGCTTCAGGACAATCAAACTTTATTCCTCTGTCTGGAAACAATTACTGGTAGCGTTGAGTGACTGGTTGACGGTATGACCTGGGGGGTGGTGCCATATCTCACCTCTGTTTGTTTAATAGTGTAACGGGTGTGGTGATACAAGGGCGAGACATACAGAATGGGTGAAGTTTGAGGAGGAGAGAGAGAGAGAGAGAGAGAGAGAACTTGATGACACACTGTAGAAATAGCTGGTTTTCTTATTGAATATAAATGATGTTGAAACCAGGGCAAAGTATGAGAGAAGAGAGAGAGAGAGAGAAGAGAGAGAGAAGAGAGAGAGAGAGAGGAGGCAGGTGAGGCGAGGGAAGATATAAATGATGATGAGAGTTGTAAAGCGAACAGTGGAGGTGGGGATAGGGGAGGTAGGGAGTGAGGGAGGCGGGGGAATAGATGAAGAGCCATAACCTGTGTCGTGTTTTGTATAATATACCTCCTCTCTCTCTCTCTCTCTCTCTCTCTCTCTCACAGATAAACATCGGCTGGATCATCACATGTACAAGGTGCCTCCGTCAGACCCCGACCAAGGTGAGTCTGTCTATCTGTCTGTCTGTCTGTTTTATTTGCCTGTTTGTTTGTATTTTTGTATATTTCTGTTTGTCTGTTTTTTGTGTTTATATTTGTCTGTCTGTCTCTCTGTCTGTCTGTCTCTATGTCTGTCTGTGTGTCTGTCTGTGTCTGTGTGTATGTTAGTCACTAGTATAAGCGTTTGTATATATAGTTACATAGGAGTATACGCTATATAGCTTGGCATACACCTGTCCTAATGAGCCCCAGCCTTGACTATCCTGCCTAGCCTTGACTATCCTGCCTAGCCTTGACCATCATGACCATCCTTGACTATCCTGCCTAACAATGATTATCCTGCCTAGCCTTGACTATCCTGACCATCCTTAAATATCCTGTCTATCCTTAACTATCATGACCAGCCTTGACTATCCTGCCTAGCCTTGACCATCATGACCATCCTTGACTATCCTGCCTAGCCGTGATTATCCTGCCTAGCCTTGACTATCCTGCCTAACAATGATTATCCTGCCTAGCCTTGACTATCCTGCCTAGCCTTGACTATCCTGCCTAGCCTTGACCATCATGACCATCCTTGACTATCCTGCCTAACAATGATTATCCTGCCTAGCCTTGACTATCCTGACCATCCTTAAATATCCTGTCTATCCTTAACTATCATGACCAGCCTTGACTATCCTGCCTAGCCTTAACTATCCTGCGGTAGAGGATGAGGTCAGGATATATCTCCTTATATTGGGTTCTTGTCCGTGATATAAATTTTATATATATATATATATATATCTCATATATATTCTGTGCGTCGCAGAGGACCCTTTGTTTTACGTCTCTATGTCTGTCTGTCTGTCTGTCTGTCTGTCTGTCTGTCTGTCTGTCTGTCTGTCTGTCTGTGTATCTGTATGCTTGTTTGTCTGTCTGTCTGTTTGTCTTTCTGTTTTCTGTCTCTGTCTGTCTGTCTGTATTTCTATATATCTATTCATTTTGGTTAGGTTCGGTTAAGTTAGGTCAGGTTAGGTTAGAATAATTTTGGTTAGGTTAGGTTAAATTAATTTAGGCTAGATTAAGTTAGGTTAAGTTAGATTAGATTCATTTTCGTTAGGCTGAGTTAGGTTAGATTAGGTTAGATTAATTTTGGTTAGGTCAGGTTAGGTTAATTTGGGTTAGGTCAGGTTAGAATAATTTTCATTAGGCTAAGTTAGGTTAGGTTAGGTTAATTTAGGTCAGGTTAGGTTAGATTAATTTAGGTTAAGTCAGGTCAGGTCAGGTCAGGTTATCTTATGACCCTCTGGCCTCCTCTACCTCCCGCTGGTGTTATATAATTTCATATCATTCTTCACTAGACTCCATATAATGTCTTATATATCACTCTAATAATCACCTGCTTATATAACAGCCATATTATTCTCTTATCTCGTCTGTCATCTACTGCGTCATCTGCTGCGTCATTTCCTGCGTCACCTGCTGCGTCACCTGCTGCGTCACCTGCCACGTCTCTTCTACGTCACCTCCCCCACCACCCACCTCCTTCCCAACCCCACCTCCACCCCCCCCACCACCCACTTCCTTCCCAACCCCCACCCACCCCACCACCCACCTCCTTCCCCAACCCCACCTCCACCCCCCCTTACCACCTCCTTCCCAACCCCACCTCCATCCCCCCACCTCCCCTCCACACACAGGAGAATACGGCACGAGGATTTTAGGAACTGAATCCAGGTATCTCCAGGCCGGCTCCTCCTTGGTACTGGAGTGTGTGGTGACTTATACCTCCCACCCACCACCGGCTCTCTTATGGTACCACTACAATACCAGGCTGGACTACGACTCTCCCAGGGGTGGTATCGCTATTATGGTAGGTAGTGTGGTAGTGTGGTGGTATGGTAGTGTGGTTGTGTGGTTGTGTGGTAGTGTAGTGTGGTTGTGTGGTGGTATGGTTGTATGGTAGTGTGGTTGTGTGGTGGTATGGTAGCGTGGTGGTATGGTTGTATGGTAGTGTTATGGCTCTGGATGGTAGTTATGGGAGATAATCTTGACGGAAGGAAAATGGTATGTGTAGACATATAGACAGATAGATAGATAGGTAGTCAGACAGATAGATAGACAAATAGACAAACATATACTGACAGACAGATAGACAGACAGACAAACATATAGAGATAGACAGACAAACAGACAGACAGAGAGACAGTAAAACACAGACCCCCCCCCTCCAAAAAAAATACTTCACCTGTTATAAAGTTAGTGAGGTGTCGGTAGTAACTTTTAACACTTATAAACGAGACCGTGACAGTTACTTAAGTGTGTGTGTGTGTGTTATTATAAGTGTTTGAGTTACTTATTGTTGATTTTGTAGTGTTTACTTAAATGATGTACAATATAGTGTTTGTTTTTTAATGTTTTTTTAATTGAGAGAAAGAGAGAGAGAGGGGGAGATCTCTCTCTCTCTCTCTCTCTCTCTCTCTCTCTCTCTCTCTCTCCCTCACCTCCAGCAACCCTCCCTCACTCTCCCTCACTCTCCCTCACAGATAGAGAAGACGACAGATCAGACCACCTCCCGGCTCCTGCTATCAACAGTAAGAACGACTGACTCCGGGAACTACACCTGTACTCCCATCAACGCTCCACCTGCTTCTGTGTCCGTCCACGTCACTACGGGTGGGTGTAGCTGGGTGTAGAAGGGTGTGTGTGGGTGTAGGAGGGTGTGTGTGGGTGTAGGAGGTGTGTGTGTGGGGTGGGAGGGGTGTGTGTGTGGGTGTGGAAGGGTGTGTGTGGGTGTAGGAGGGTGTGTGTGTGGGTGTGGGAGGGTGTGTGGTGTGTAGGAGGGTGTGTGTGGGTGGGTGTAGAGGGGTGTGTGTGTGTGTGGGTGTGGAGGGTGTGTGTGTGTGTAGGAGGTGTGTGTGGAGTGGGTGTAGAAGGGTGTGTGTGTGGTGTAGGAGGGTGTGTGTGTGTGTGTGTGTGGGTGTAGAAGGGTGTGTGTGGGTGTAGGAGGTGTGTGTGTGTGTGTGGTGTAGGAGGGTGTGTGTGTGTGTGCAGGAGGTGTGTGTGTGTGTGTGTGTAAGAGGTGTGTGTATGGGTGTGTGGTGTGGGAGGTGTGTGTAGGGTGTGTGTGTCTGTGTGGGTGTAGGAGGGGGGTGTGGATGGTCTGTGTGGGTGTAGGGAATCATACGTGGGTGTTGATGAATGTATTTGGGTGTACTGGTAATGTAGGTGGGTGATGTATGGGTGTAGCGGTAGTATAGGTTGTCGTGTGTTGGTGTATGTTGGTGTATGTTGGTGTATGTTGGTGTAGTGGCGCTGTAATTGGGTCTATGAAGCTTATAGGCGTTGTAAGTGTAATTCTGCACCTTTAAGCGTGACATAAAGATTTGTATGTATGTATGTATGTGTGTATGTACAGTATGTATGTATGCGTGTAAGTATGTATGCGTGTAAGTATATATGTATGTATGTATGTATTAATGCGTGTAAGTATGTATGTATGTATTATATGTTATTTACACACACACAACACATGCACAGAAACAGGGACCTTGTGTACACACTCTACTGTACAAACACAACGGAACTATTACATACAAGGGGGGAGAGAGAATGATGTCTCTCTCTCTCTCTCTCTCTCTCTCTCTCTCTCTCTCTCTCTCTCTCTCTCTCTCTCTCTCTCTCTCTCTCTCTCTCTCTCTCTCTCTCTCTCTCTCTCTCTCTCTCTCTCTCTCTCTCTCTCTCTCTCTCTCTCTCTCTCTCTCTCTCTCTCTCTCTCTCTCTCTCTCTCTCTCTCTCTCTCTCTCTCTCTCTCTCTCTCTCTCTCTCTCTCTCCTCTGTATCTATTGTGTATCTCTTTCTTTCTTTCCCTTTATGTGTGTATGTGCGTATTTCTGTTTGTCTGTCTGTCTCTCTGTCACACACACACACACACACACACACTAAGGAATGCCTCATAAAACTGTAGTTATCTGGGGTGTAGGGGCGACGTGTC
This sequence comes from Homarus americanus, assembly GCF_018991925.1. Classification (NCBI taxonomy): domain Eukaryota; kingdom Metazoa; phylum Arthropoda; class Malacostraca; order Decapoda; family Nephropidae; genus Homarus; species Homarus americanus. Next base: position 196,019 of record NW_024740202.1, on the reverse strand, counting down.
CACAGTATATAGTGCTTTAATATTTACAACCCTACAACACCTTCACAACACCTGTATAACACCTGTATAACACCTGTACAACACCTGTATAACACCTTTACAACACCTTCACAACACCTGTATAACACCTTTACAACACCTTCACAACACCTGTATAACACCTATTAAATGTTGTTCTATTTATTCTAAGTATACATGCAGTTATCGTCTCCTGTATACATAGAAACAACATCGCCTCATGGATATACATACCCACACTATTAATGTATTCTGCACACACACACACACACACACCCACGGTACAAAAAATATTCCTACATATTTACCATTCAACTGTTTTATTGTGCCTTGTGGTCGAGTGGTACACAGCACTAGGTTATTGTTCCAGGGTCGTTGATTCAGTCCCCAGACTAGATGTAAACAGAGAGCCCCTAAGATTACCCTAGCTCCCCAGCCCCCTAGCCCCTCCCTAGCCCCTCCAGCCCCATAAAGCCATAGATGTGTCTATCTCAATGCTTGGACTCCTTTATGTATAATAGAAAATGGATGGTGAAGTCTTATCAAGGCTGACTAATCTCTTTTGTGGGGTTTTTGCGTCTCTCTCTATGTCTGTCTGTCTCTCTTTATCTAACTACACCAGATTACGTCACATTAATCGTGTTGTAAATGCCTCGTTTAATCTTCTAGTCACTGTAGTGTGTTGAAGAAATCCGCTATGTTTGAAAATTTGAATTCAAAGCTCTAACCTGCGTTCAACTGTCAAAGCTTGAACTGTGTAACTGAATTGTCACAGACGCTGTTTCAATTTGTGATGGACTTTTAACTGTTAGGGTTTAAAAATAATAACAGTTATTGTATCAGGCCGTAACCGACTTTTAGAGCTGTCACTTCTACAATATCCCACTCACTTTTGAACGTCACTGTTTGAATTTGTATTTGAATTTTGACCGTTACCCTTTTTAACAGATTTTAACAGATTTTAGCGTTTAAACTTTTAAATCAAGGATATTTTTCAGCCTTTTCTCCATTGTTCTATATTGTCACTATTTTTACTGGCCGTCCTTTCAGTTTGTAAATGAATTTTAACTCAAATTTTGTACATTGGTGTTTTCTTTTTTTATCATCGCTTTCAGACGAGCGACAGGCGGCAGTACAGTTGGGTGGGTACAGCGCCGCCCACACCCACCGCCCATGGCCACCCACGTCACCCATCATCCTCATGGCCCTCCTGTGGCCCTCCCTCACCCTCTCCTAACCTTGGCCATTGAATCAAACTCATGCCGCTGATTACCCAAGAAGGACTCAGCACCGAGGAATTCACTCTTCTCATTGGTTAGTATTTTCGCTTCCCACAGTCCCAGAAGGAACCAGATCTACATCGCTGATTGGCCAAGAACGACCGAAAGGGGCTATATGCAGCCTATTGATTGGTTGACATCAAACACTTGTGAAATATATGGGTAGGTTATATCCTCTCATGTTCTTGACCAATAGGAATACAGGATTTATAAATGATATATTCTCCTTGGTTAGCATCAATCTTATGAGCCAGATCCACGAGTCTGATTGGTCATAAAGATAAAGATGGATGAAATGCTACTGATTGATAGGGTGAAAAATATTATTAATAGATAATGTAAAAAAATATATATATAATAAATAACAATGAAATAAGAAAAAAAGAGAGGAAAGGAGATAAATAAATGATTGTTTATATGAGTGTCGTCTGAGATAACCCTTTGTGTGTTTAGTTTACGGATGAGGATTTTAATAAATAAGTAGGTAGCCCCTCCATCTACCGCTCGTTTTCTTAACCCCAGACTCAAGGTAAACACAAACACCTGGGGAAAAATATAATATCTTGATTAGTTTTTTAATTGTTTTTTTTTACGGAGTTTTCTGAAGGAGAGTGACGATAACCCTTGATGATAAAAGATATAGGAACATATTACACATTAATATATTCATGAAAGTTATGAAAATGTATAGTTATAAACGTATATTAATCCTCTATGGTATGTATTGTATAATATTAGCAGATATTAAAGTATAAAATTATTGATATATGGTCAGTCCAATGAAATAAAGGAATTTTCTTGTGTCACTCGGAATCTAGTATGACGATGATCCACGGCTGACAGGATGATATGAGTGTGGAGTAATCGTCTCCCAGGTGAGGGGGTCGATTTGGCACTTTTTCAGGTTTGTCTTAAGACTATCCTTACACCTTTTCAGTTGCCCGCCGGCGTTACGTTTACTATTCGTTAGGTGACTGTAAAGTAGCTGCTTTGACAGTCTACTGTCGTCCATGCGGGTAACATGGCCAGTCCAGCGTAGTTGTTCATGGATAATGGTAGCCTCGATGCTCCTACAGTTGGTGTCAGCAAGAATACTGGCATTTTTTCTCTTGTCTTCCCAGCGAACTCGGAGGATGGAACGTAGACTACGTTGGTAAAAGTTTTCAAGTGCCTTGAGGTGCCTCCTGTATGTGACCCATGTCTCATAAGCTGGATGCCATTATGTAGGACACACACACACACACACACACACAACATCATAAAACATCACAAGACGTAGATGCAAAATAAAAGAAAAATACAATTTTCTTGACACATCTGGCGAGAGTAATAAGCAGCAGTTAGCGCGTCAACAAGTGTAATGGTGTAGTTCAGTAGTTCACCCCGGCGCCGTGTGTCAGGTGATGAGGTCCTGTGTGTATGGATCAGTACATGAAGGTCTGTGTGAGTGAGTGGGTGCTCGACTGACTGACTGTGTTCTGCTACACCTGATGGATACGACTTACTGTGAGGGAGACTTGAACAAAAACATTTTAACAACATATTTATAAATATTTATTGTGCTGGGATACGTGAGGTGCTGGCCACGTAACAGTAAGGATAAGAGACATGTTGGCCACGTAACACTAGTGCTGGCCAAGTATCACTAAGGAACATGCTGGCCACGTATCACCACTACAGCCTCAACAAGGTATAGTGACGCTTGTCCTTATGTTCACCTCCACTGGTAACAATGAACGTATCCAAAAATAGACTCTGAGTGTTCGTCAGTTTATCGAGTGTATGTCGTACTCAAGCGCTTCAAAGACTTCAATTTTTTCCACGTTTGTTGAACCATTGAGGAAGAGGTGAGAGTCCTCTACGCACCTCTCATAAAAAACGGATTTTGACATTAAGTGGAAATTTTTTTTAACAATAACTTATGAAAAAAAAAACAAAGGCAAAATTTTTATATTAAGAATCATTACTACGGTAACACTACTCTAATTTTCATGATAATATCTTATTTTACATTAATATTCTCGTAAATCAACTATTATGCATAAATTTATGTTTTTTAACAGTAAACAACGGATAATGTGACAGTTCAGCGCCATCTAGTATTTGAAACCTAACATAGAACCGTATCGTTTTTTATTATATTTTTTGCCATTTGTTTGACAATTTTGTACATAACGAGTGAGAGGAATAATATATGGGTTCATTTTGTGTCCAGTTTATGTGATGTATTGAGATAAATGAGTAAATATACTGAAACAAAATATGGATATTGTGGAAATATCTCTCAAGGGTTCATAGTACAATATATCTTGCCGCTTGTCAACACAGCAGCCAACACAACAGACCCACAGCCAACACAACAGACCCACAGCTCAACACAACAGACCCACAGCTCAACACAACAGACCCACAGCTCAACACAACAGACCCACAGCTCAACACAACAGACCCACTAGCTCAACACAGCAGACCCACAGCTCAACACAACAGACCCACAGCTCAACACAACAGACCCACAGCTCAATACAACAGACCCACAGCTCAACACAACAGACCCACAGCTCAACACAACAGACCCACAGCTCAACACAACAGACCCATAGCTCAACACAGCAGACCCACAGCTCCAAGCAACAGACCCACAGCTCAATACAACAGACCCACAGCTCAACAGCTCACACAACAGACCCACAGCTCAACACAAGACCCACAGCTCAACACAACAGACCCACAGCTCAACACAACAGACCCATAGCTCAACACAGCAGACCCACAGCTCAACACAAAAGACCCACAGCCAACACAACAGACCCACAGCTCAACACAAAAGACCCACAGACAACACAACAGACCCACAGCTCAACACACCCAGACCCACAGCCAACACAACAGACCCACAGCTCAACACAACAGACCCACAGCCAACACAACAGACCCACAGCTCAACACAACAGACCCACAGCCAACACAGACCCACAGCCAATATAACAGACCCACAGCTCAACACAACAGACCCACAGCTCAACACTAACTGGTAACTTAACGACCGTGTAGGTGTTGCCAAAAGCTTCCAGTGGGAGTACGGGAGTATTTATTTTTTTCATAAAGACAAGATTATGCAAATTGGATTACTTACTCGTACAGTTATATAGCGTTAGGTGTCTGAATTATTGGCCATTCCGTAGTGAAGGTCTCTCTCTCTCTCTCCTATCTGATTTTAGACCACAATTTCCTACCGAAGTTTGCCTGTAATCTACCACATGACTTCAAAGTCTGTCATTAAACGATATATTACACTTAAATCTGTCTCTAATCCCGTTTATTCTGCCAAAATCTGTCTCTAATTCACCACATTACATCAAAATCTGTCTCTAATCCTCATCTCCCGCCAAAATCTGTCTCTAATCCTCTGGGGGTTGGGGGGGGGGGGGTGATGGGCAGGTGACAGAATTAAATGTTAATTGGAGAAGCGTTAAGTTCCGTCCTCTAACGACCGTCAAAATTCAATTAAAAATCAGGTAAAAGAAGACAATATTAGGTCACTTGTCCCTCCAGTACGACGCGTCAGGTTGAGTACAATGCGTTAGGTTGAGTACGATGCGGGAGGTTAAATACGATATGGAAGGTTGAGTACAATGCATCAGGTTGAGTACAATGCGTCACGTTGAGTAAGATGCGTTGTGTTGAGTACAATGCGTCAGGTTGAGTACAATGTGTCGAGTGAGGATAATGAGGCGTGAGGGAGGTTAATTAGGTGTGAGGGAGGATAATTAGTTGTGAGGGAAGAGAATAATTCACTTCCAGGTCCCCCCAAGTCGACCCAGCTGTGAAGTGACGCCAAACGTATTATCATAATTGTCTTAAAAAATTTAAAAAAAAATATTTCACTTATTTTTCCTTATTTTGTGTTGTTTTCTTCTTCTTTCATCTACGTATTTTTTGTGTTTTGGGCATTAATTAGCCGTTTTTTTAAAGGGGGTTGGGGGTGGGGGTCTCTTAATTAGGGAGAGATGGGGGTCTTGTGTTGGGGTCTAAATAGGGGAGAGATGGGGTCTTCTGTTGGGGGTGTGGGAGGTCTCTTAATTGGGGAGAGATGTGGGTGTAGTGTTGGTGGGGTGTGTTGGGGAACTCTTGGTAGGGAGGGCGTTGGAGGCTTCATGTGTTGGAGAACGTGGGAGGCTTTTTGTGTTGGAGAATGTTGGAGGCTCTTGTGTTGGAGAATGTGGGAGGCTTTTTGTGTTGGAGAATGTGGGAGGCTCTTGTGTTGGGGAGGTTTTCCCTCAACAGAAGTAATTAATCTTTTTTATGCCCTCAAGTGTGTATGTCAAGACCAGGAACACTATTTTTAACCCAACAAATTAATAAAAAGTAAAAAAAAAATATTTATTAAAAAAGTTTATAAATTATCCACTTAACTAGATAATGTATTTTCCTGATACTATTTTTTAAGCCTTGGATATGTCTCCTTTTTTTTACCTATATTTTCCCTAATTTTTTTGTCGGTTGGGAATATTTAGTTTTTCCCCTGAAGTTAGATACAAAAATATAAACAAGAGAATTAGAGTAAAATATTGCCATATCTCTCTCTCTCTCTCTCCATACATTGTTAAGGTATTGTAAGTGAAATAGGTTGAGAGAGAGAGAGAGAGAGAATGTTATTTTAAATATAAGACTGATAAAATATTACATAATATTTCTTAACAGCAATATATATATATATCTGACTGACTGCCTAACACACACACACACACACACACACACACACATGACCAGAATAATGACCCTGTACGGAAAATATATAAAAATAAGTGATTGATATTGCAAAGAATCATGATTGCAATGTATGTAAATTTATCCAATATTTCAAAACACAACGGGCTGATTTTGTTGTTGTTGTTTTGGCAATAATGCAATCGTATCGTGATGAACTGGGATCATAGAGTCTGTATTTAATTATGGTAAAAGGTGATTGGTTTAATCCTGCGTGGAAGAATAATTTCAGTACATTAGTTGTATTTTTTTAAGAAAGTTTACATTGTTGGAACGTGAGATATGTTAACGGGGAAAAATATACTTTCTATCTTCCTACTAAGGTGTTATAACAGTATAGCATTGTCTTGACGATTATTATGGTGTTGTAGCACTATCTTGCCCTTTAGATCCACAATGGGGAAATAAAAGAGAAAATTACGTTGTAGGTTTCCGATGATGATGATGATGATGATGATGATGTTGATGTTGTTGATGTTGTTGTCGTCGTCAGGGTATTCACACTACCAGCTGGTGAGGGAGCTGATGCGTCTATTGCCATTCATTACTATTCTTGCCTATAGCTGCTGCCGCCGCCGCTGTCCTTCCCCCAATAGCCACACCTTCGCCGCCATTTTATTACCTTAACATTAAATATCCTAATACATAAGTCGCTATCCTAGCTGTGCGGCATTCAGTGACTGTTGCCTCATAGTCAATATCTGCAACTGTTGTCGGCTTTGGGGCCGATGCTCTCGTTCCCCTGAGGCAGAGCAAAGCCGACCTAAGGAGAGAGAAGGACAGTCGACATCTCATCCAGGCTGTAACATAACTTCTGGGCTGCTGCTTCTGTTCGGATAACATTTTGCACTTGGTTCCATCTCGCCAGAGGTTGTGAACACCAACTACTAATACTGTACTGCTGCTCCGACTACTACAATAACTACTACTACTATTCATTTATAGACTGTAGTTTGACTTTATACAAGGACAACTCTTCTCTATAAACACACACCAGTCTGTGTTATTGAAAAGAAATGCATAAAAATTTATTACAATATCACAATTATTACCATGTAGCGACACACACACACACACACACACACACACACACACACACACACACATACATACATACACATACACACCCACACCCACACTGAACTACCGTAGGAGGAAACATTAAAACAAAACAGAAGTTAGTATTATTGGCGAAGGAAGATGAGATTTTTCTGTTTTATCCACAAAGCTTCAACACAAGTCGTCTCGGTTGTGTTGTTAATGTGTGTTGTTCATATTGCTTTCTGTATCTGGCCTGGCTGTACGAGTTAACTTTTAATATTGTGTTGTGTTGTGTTGCGTAGTGTTGTGTTAAGTCCTCCTTTTCTGAACTAACAGAGTGGTATATCTACAGTAGATGGTGGAACTATACACACACACACACACACACACACACACACACACACGGGCGCGTCCCTCAGCGGACAGGAAGAGTTTTATGTGACAATAACTGATCGCTGGTAAGGGAGGGTCAGCCCAGGTCGGCATTTTCTTGTGTTTATGACAGTGTTTATGTGGCGTGACTTGATCTCCGGAGCTGTCACAGAGGGCCGGGTCTTACGCTGTCTAGAATTAATGGTAGTGTTTGGTGTCATATTGTGGGTGGTGGTGGTGGTGAGGGTTCTGGTGAGTGGTGATGGTAAGGGTTGTGGTGATGGTAAGGGTTGTGGTGGGTGGTGGTGGTGGTGGTGGTGGTGAGGGTTGTGGTGATGGTGGCGGTAGTAGGTGGGTGGTGATTGTAAGGGTTGTGGTGGGTGAGTGGTGGGGTGGTGGTGGGTGGTGAGGGTGGCGGTGGTAGGTGGGTGGTGGTGGCAGTGTTTTATGGGACCTTAAACCACTATCACTGGGGAAACATAGGTTAGGTTATGGCACTTTAATTTAGGTAAGCTGATCTTAGGTTAGGTTGAGGAAAATATATAAAAACAATCCCTAGTGTATGTCTAGGACTTCTTCATAACACGGTACGTAGCCAAAAGGACATGTTTGGTACCTCCTCATGACATATGTGATTGCACGTACACCACAACACATTTGTGACGTCAACATATGTAACGCTGAAGCTCTGTCAGGAGAAGATACCAGACATGTTCTTTTGGCTACGTACTGTGTTATAATAGATGCCCCTCGTGTACGAGGATGGCCGGCCCAAGGGTCACCTAGGCGTGAATTTGTTTAAGGTGTAGAAGCTGTCGCCAACACAACAACCACACCCTGAGTTAACGAGCTGCATGACCCAGTGTCAAGGAATAACCCGAGAAGACCGGACAACTCGCCAACTGCACTGGCTAACCATTACCCCGGAACACGATCAGCAAATCGATTAACATCCAGGTTCCCATTTACTGCAGGGTAGACAGAGGCAAATGGCGTAAAGAAACTTGCCCATAGTTTCACCCTGCCCGGGGATCGAACTCGGGTCCACTCGGTTGCGAGGTGAGCATGCTGACCATAACACCACAGGTTATGAGGCATACATGGCATACACACCTTACCCAGGGCGAAGATGCCAGCCATAGTTGGTAGCGGTATGCCTACTTACCTTCCTTCCTTCCCTTCAAGCTGACTCGGTTTACGCTTGTGAAGAAAGAGGCGACTTGAGTTGTAAACTCCCCCCTCCTCTCTCTCTCTCTCTCTCTCTCTCTCTCTCTCTCTCTCTCTCATCTAATTACTTTATGAATAAATCTTACAGCCACTTCGTCGGTCATTAGCGAGGAGAGAAAACTTACTTATTCCCGCTGAGTTTATTGAATCAAACATCTGCTCTGGCTGAGTGGATATAGTACTGAAACTGAACTCTTATCATATGGGTCACTGGTTCGATCCCCGAGCACCCTGTCTCCCCACCATCCTCAGCTTCCTCTTGGCGACCAGCAACAGGTACTTCTTGTCTTGGTGATTCATCTTGTAATCCATCACCAGTTTGACAGCCTCCTCCTCCTCCCTCACCAAAACTCGGGTATATTGTCAAAAATAACCAACTCCTAGTAATGTTAGTTGAGATGACGTACAGGCTCTATATATGGATGAAATTATTCATGTATACTAAAATCTTTCGCTGAAATGTGTTAAGTGCCTGAAGTTGTTCGCTGAAATGTGCTAATGTCTGAAAGTTTTTGCTGAAATGTGTTAAGTGTCTGAAGTTGTTCGCCGAGAAGTGTTAATGTCGGAAACTTATTGACGAAGGAACAAGGAAGAGAGAAACGTGAGTGTTAGTGACCGAGTACGCCCAGTAGGGAGTTGCTGCAGCTGAAAAATATTATTAAAGTTACCCATGTAAATGAGGACGTTTTCTATGAACTTAAGTAGAAGAAAATGTAAATTATTTCAGCCATAATTTAGTAATATTCAAAAGTTTATGTTCCTTTTATACAAATATACTTAAACATGAACATGCATACTCTTACAAACTGACACATACACATACATACATGCATACATACATACATACATACATACATACATACATACATACATACACTACCAACAGTAAGGAGACGTATCACATGGCCCAACGGGATGAAGAAACAATATTAACTGAGACCAAATGTGAAAATGACCTGTGTGTGTATGTTGACCCCAAACTGAAGTTCTCGGACCATTGTGAGAAGGTGAATCAAGCAAATAAAATAGCAGGTCTTATAAGAAGGTCGTTTACATTACCTAGACGGCCCTGGAATGTACTGTACCCTCCAGTTTACTTACAAAACTATAACACAGAAGACAATGTTGATAAATAAGTGGAACTTTTGGCAACTAACATGTGGAAGGCTTAGACACCTGACCCGGGACCAGTCGCCACCAACAGGTACACTGCTGCCGTGGCCACAGTCGATGTCATCCTCCTGAAGGCACCAGACACAGCGTGGAGAGTCAGTGTAGTTCTTGTTCGCTCAACAGTATACAGAGAGTTAAGACCTCAAGGAAATATATACAGTAGAGTGTCGCTTATCAAGTCATTTTATTTATTTATTTTATTTTATATTATTTTTTTTTGGGGGGGGGACATTTATTTTAACTGTCCGCCTCAATTGATCTACCGATTATGTTTACAGGTGAAGGACATTTTGTTTATCCAAGTAACACAAAACAACCAATAAACAAGCCTTGGTCACTGATGTTGTTTTACAAAACTTGAGAAATAAATTTTTACGGTCACACACACACACACACACACACACACACACACACACACACACACACGTACGTACATAATGCCATTGTTTTTTGGTCTTCAAAGTGAGTCACCTCGCCTCCGGCCATCTGGTGACTGACTCACTCTCCCCGTGGGAGGACGGAGGAGGAGGAAGAGGTGTGTGTTGTGTTGTCCTTCAGTTGGGCATGCGTGACTCCCCGGGGCCCTCCATATTGCTGGATTACGACTTCATGTGTCGAACTTAGACAGACAGACATAGATAGATAGATAGATAGACAGAAATTATAAACACAATGTACTGAGACACTGCAGGTATACAAACAATGCTCTCTCTCTCTCTCTCTCTCTCTCTCTCTCTCTCTCTCTCTCTCTCTCTCTCTCTCTGCTTCTGTATCGTACTGTACATATGTAGTAGGCGAAAGATCTACTCATCAACCAATAGGAAAACAGACTTAAATCAGTAAACATTCGGAGAGCCAATCAAAACTCAGCCTGAGATGAACATGTATAACTGGTGTTTTGGAATGACGTCATTATACTGATTGTTCCTCTTATATAAAATTCGTCATTTATTTAATATTTTATCTTGTGTTATAGCGACATAAAGGTGTTAATGGCTCCGTCGAGTGTCTTGCGGTGGGCAGCTCCTTAAAACCCACACGTAGAGGCTGGAGTCATCAACACGACACCCACAGCCTGAGTTAGCGAGGTGTATGATCCAGGAAGACCGGACAACTTGCCAACCACACTGGCTTATCTTTATTGGGGTGTATGAACCCTGGGTGTGAAGGAGTGTAGCCCAGGGAGACCGGACAATTAGCCAACCACAGTGACTAATCGACTGTTATTGGAATTCTCAGTTATTGTTAGGTTGGGTTGGGTTAGGTTATGGTAGGGTAGGTTAGGTTGGGTTAGGTTAACATTAGTCCTCAGGTAGTCTTCACAGTAGACAGAGGCAAATGACGTCTTATTACCTGTACTTTGAGGTATTTCTTACAACACAAGGTCCTACAGGGAGTGATACCCTGCCCTCCCCTGCACTACCCCTCCTACCCCACCCTTCATCCACCTCCCCCCTCCTCCACCTTCCCCCTCCCTACTTCACCACCCTCCCCTTTTCCACCCTGTCTCCATCCCTCCACCTACTCCACCCCCTCGCCCCTCCTCCTACTGCACCCCCTCGCCCCTCCTCCTACTCCACCCCATCGCCCCTCCTCCTACTGCACCCCCTCGCCCCTCCTCCACCCCCCCCCAGCCTTCAGGAACCTAAATTACTTCCTAGGCTGGATTATAAAACTCCTGACATAGGAGGCGGAGGAGGAGGAGGAAGCGGAAGAGGGAGGAGGAGAAGAAAAACGAGATGGAAAGGAGGAGTAAGAGGAGAAAATGGAGGAGGAACAGGAGTAGGAGAAAGAAGTAAGGAATGAGAAGGGGGGGAAGAAGAAGAAAGATAAGGGCAATTTCAGATTTTTTGTTTATTTTACTTTATTTTTACAATTTCTAAGTAAAAATTTCTATCCAACCCTGTAAACTGAACCTCCTCCACCTCTTCCACCTCCTTCACCTCTTCCCCCTCCTTCACACCCCCCCTCTTCCACCCGACACCAGGTCAGTGTTCGTCTCTCGTGACCTGACTGATAGATGTTGTTGCTTTTTTCAATGGGTGAGAATGAGGATGTGTTGGGGTAGTGTTGTAGGGAGGTAGTGAGGCCGTTTTGAACTTACCTGTATGATGTAGAAAAAAACTTGTAGACTTGTAGCTTATACTTCCGGTGTCGTAGTGGTTGTGGTGGTTGGTGTTCCTGTTGTTGTTGTGGTTGTTGTTGTTAGTATTGTATTTGCAGTCGTTGTTATTGTATTTGTTGTGAAAGATTTTTTTTTTAGTTGTTGATGTTGTAATTGTGTGTTGGTGTTATATGAATGAGTCCGCAGTGAGATAGTACATTAATAATAATCCACACACACACACACACACACACGACATTCAGTCCTCGCGTGTTTATTTTTACTACTATAAACCTCGCCATTCATCACTACCCACTTGTCCTGGGTTAAGTGGTTCAGGGCGTCTTATTCAATCAACTTTTAATATTTTCCTAAGTTACTCCACTTGTTAAGGCGCAGTAATACTATTTTATAACAATAACCAATATGTATTTATTTTCGTATTTTTTGGTTATAATTCTTGTTTTGGTGTTATAATTAAGAAAGAAAAGAATTTAATAATTGTTGAAGAATAGTAATACATTGTTTATCATGGTACCGCGTCCGTCACCCAACTCCCAAGCGCCATGCCGAAGTTAAAAATACATTAATTAACTTAAATTAACCCTAAATGAACGTATCTAGTTAATTATAAACTTTTATTTGTTATTATTAGGTCATTTTTTATCGTAAAATTTGATTCGCTTGCATATCTTGTTTCTTTAATTTACGAGGGAATTTTAATGTACGCGCCTTGAGAGAGCTGAATGCTACATAGGTATCGCTTACACACGCTCGCTTACACAGTTTACACCACAAGGCCGTAAACTAGGTCAAGAGGTACTTATAATATATTACCGTGACCCCCTGACCTCACCTATCCATGGCAGTCTTAATTTACTCTGTGTAATATGGCACCAGTGTGAAAGTAGAATTTATATTAAAAAATACTACATGGCAACCCAACCCTATTAAAAAGTAAATAAATCTTAGTCTTGCAGGAAATGTAGTTTTTACGAGTGAAATTTATTGCTTTCACAATAATAAGCTATACAGGGTGGACCAACAAACTTTCATAAATTTAGAAAGGATGAAATACAAACTAAACTGTTTATCAATACGGAACAAGCACTAATATATTGCAATAAACATATAAATTATTCTCTCTCCTCCGTATATTTACCTAATAAACTCACCTAAATAATTGTTGCATTAAAACGCCTACTGAATTTAATTAAAGAGTTTACGAAATAAACCAGTTTCTCTGTAAAAACCAGTTGCACGCATGGATACAAATTGCGAATCTGGTAACCCGAGCGTAGTCTTACAAGAAACAAGTTAAATTTACGAGTCAGTGTAGCCTGGAGTGTGGTGAGAGGAGGTTGTACTGGTCGAGTCTTACACCATCTTGAGGGAAGCTTGTGTTAATGAGGAGGAAAATTTTGTGATTATCAGTGTAAAGAAGTGAAAAAATTTTAAAACGGTAAAATGAAGAATAAATATGTGGTGTTATTTCTCTTGTTATGGTGTGTCGTTGGTCAGGCATTTGACAGGTGAGTACAAGAATCGCCTGCCAATATGTACGTATATTAATTGTAAGATCACCAGGTACACACACACACACACACACACACACACATATGACTTTCCAGATATACAGTAAAGTGTCTTATGCAAAGTCCCTTGATGCTTGTGTTTATAGAGACTTTAAACACAAACATCAAGGGACTCTGTAAACACAAACATCAAGGGGCTCTGTAAACACAAACATCAAGGGACTCTGTAAACACAAACATCAAGGGGCTCTGTAAACACAAACATCAAGGGACTCTGTAAACACAAACATCAAGGGACTCTGTAAACACAAACATCAAGGGACTCTGTAAACACAAACATCAAGGGACTCTGTAAACACAAACATCAAGGGACTCTGTAAACACAAACATCAAGGAACTCTGTAAACACTCCTCCAAAAAACACAACAATCTCTTGACAACTTTCAGACCAGCAGCAACACCCGGGCCGTCCTCCTCACCTGCTGAACTTTCATCCTGAGTATTTCCCAACAACATCACCACCTAACCTAACCTAACTTGACCTAACTTGACCTTACTAAAGCCTTCATCAGGTAATAGGTTAATTAACAACGACGTAACCTTCAACTCTCACCTTGACTCGATTAAACTTCACCGTAAATATTCTCTCAGGTGCATAAACCCGATGGAATATTTCGTACTGAAGTTAAAGCGAAGTAAATAACCAACTGGAATATGATTACTAGCGTCTGAATTGTATTACGGGTTTGTTTATATAAATAAGTTTGTTGTTGTTTATTTGTTTAATTAAGTTAGGTGTTTCAGAAGGCTAAGGTTTTCTTGTCAAGCCTTGTATACTGCCCTAAATAATGTCGTATATATTAGTATTTCTCTAAACATTATATTGACATATAAGTTGTATTCAGATTACGTCAATAATCTGTGACAGTGTGCCTAATATACTGTTATTAAACTAACTCTTTCTTAAGTACTCTTTTACATTGCAAGTCGTGTTCACTCTACTGTACTTAAGTGTTAAATGCTTCATAAATATAAGGTGTTTTTGCTATACTAAATACTTTTAATGGAGCATCAATACAGGAAATGTTCTTAACAGAAAGAATTTATTTCCTTATGTATAAAAAAAAGTTGCCATCTAGTGTAGAAATTTAAGGGAGCGTCCAGCCGTCCACACCAACATAATATTATAGGGAACATTATTATCAACATCTTGGACAACAGTGTTGGCAATACTGTCGGCAACAGTCTGGGTAAAATAAACCAACGATGTTGGAAACAAATGAAGTAAGAACAGTCTGTTGGCAGAGGAGCACGTCACAACCTTCCTTAATGTGTGTGTTTGTCTCACACCTGTGGCAGGTGTCCATCCCACTGCTCCCAACATGTTGCCTACCCAGGGGCGGATCCAGGGGGTCCTGGGGGTCCAGATCTTCCTTTTTCATCAGACAATTCTAATACTTTTTCTTTAATGCACAGTTGTACTCAGGCGTTTATTGTATAGTAAAAAGTAATTACTATTGACCTCAGAATATCTCCTAATATCAAATCCACATGGCCTCAAAATGGCCATGATATTGGTCAAATAAAAAAAAAATAAGGAGGCTTACAGTGTTCCTCGCTGTGCTCGCCATGTTCCCCCGCCCACAACTTCTTGGACCCCACCTTTGACGGTCCTGGACTTGGCCCTGCTACCAGTGTTACCAACAACTGCGTGAAACATATTACTGTTGCCTTCAGTGTTGCCAACAATTGTCTATGTATAAACACGGTTTCCAACACGTTATCAACATTGTTCTGTTGATGTAAACACAACCTAATACTAACGATGTTTATAATAAGACTTACTGAACCATGTTTAGTGATCTGACCATTACAACAACAGCAACATAACAACACGAACACAGATCAATGTTTTACAGAAACACAATGTACAGTAGTTACTTAATTAAATAACCTCCAGTGAAAATTATTAGCATCTATCAAGTTTGGCTTAACTTACGTGAATGAATAAGATTAAATGAGAGGAAATAGAAGATAATAAGTTACAGTATATAAATTATACAGAGACAAAACAAACATTGTGTACACTTGTGTTACTGTAGTGTACAAGACCTTTTTCTTCTGTTAGATTGGTATCACCGATTTCCTTATTTCCTCTAATTTATCTTCTCTCCCTGTCTCTTCTCTGAATCTCAAACGTACAGTCTGAAGCCCTAACCCATGTAAGTATTCCCATGTACGTATATAGTTATTTTTATATACGCGTTACGTTCACGACAACGGCTTACACTCGACGTCACCCATTCAAAAATTGTGGTTCTTGTTGACATTTAATTCCAACATGTGTAAGTTTCATACAACTCAGTTAATGATGTAGAAATGCCTTTAATTTATCCAGCATATTACATTAGTTCTCGGAAACTTGATATAAATTCCGTAGCATTACAGTAGTTCTCAAGAGACTGTAGAGTAAACGTTGGCAGATGTGTGTGTGTGTGTGTGTGTGTGTGTCTGTGTATGTGTGTGTGTGTGTGTGTGTGTATTGTGTGTGTGTGTGTGTGTGTGTGTGTGTGTGTGTGTGTCTGTGTATGTGTGTGTGTGTGTGTGTGTGTATTGTGTTACAGTGTGTACCTCGTTATAGTGCCGAGGGTGCCTGCTGTTTTTGCTACACCGACCCATCCTCAGTGAACCTCCCTGACTCATACTCTATATACAAGCTATATAGTTTGTATATATACACTCAGGAAAGACGTATTTCCTTATTTTTTCTACTTATTTGTATATATAAACTCAAGAATATGTATTTTATCTTATTTTTTCCACTAGTTTGTATATATAAACTCAGGAAAGACGTATTTTTGCTTATTTTTTATTAGTCTACAATACGCCCTTCAACGTGTCATATATCAAAGCGATTTAATACAACTTTGGATTTAAACATCGAAAAAATGTGTGTTTGTATTGCGACACACACACACACACACACACACACACACACACACAGAGTAACCTTTCATTTAGCGGATATATTCTCCCCTACCCGACTCTATCTTCTCCCCCTCACTGTAGTTTTCTCCCACCCGCCCCTTCACCCTTCTCCCCATCTGTACCCCATCTCCTTATGTCCACACTCAGCGAAGTACACCCGCTTAAATTAACTTAATGTGTGTGTGTGCAAACGTTGGTGTATATAATAATAATAATGTGGGAGGGGTGGCATTCGTTAGACAAAGGTAAAGGGACATACAGTGAACATATAAATTAATGTTTACAGTGGAGGTCACGTAGGTCATGTGCGCTGAGGAGTTGAACGGTAAACACATCGTGTGGTAACTCCTCACAGATGGTGTTATGAGGGGCCTCACTATAGGTATGTTGTTTTGTGATATAACACGCACACACACCCCCCCCCACACACACACACACACGAGCCTGGTATATAGACATAGTTTCGAGGACACTGTGACTTCCCTCTCACTGCTCCACCACCACACCTGGTCCTCGCCACGTAACACAGGCAGGTGTGGTGGATGTGGGTTATACCGGTATTAACCTCGACACTAGTGGATGGCATTTCCGGTCATGGGTGCCTGGTGATGGCCTTAATATCAAGTGGGGTTATTACCAGCAGAGAGTGGCTCAGGAGGTCGTCTCCTCTTGTCAACCTGTACATATTTAACAGTATAAACATATTTCTGTAAGTTTCTGCTTAATTTATCTCTCACATATATACCTGAGGGGGAAAACTAACAAATTAACTTAAACACTAACTGTAAAACATAGAAATACTTTAACTCTGTAATTAAGTAAATATAACTAATTAAAAATATTAGCAGAGGAACACAAAACCTAACCACCACCTTGATGACGTCATGATGTATTACTACGCTGACACAACTATGGTGTTTTAAGTTTGTAGTCTAGGTTAGTAAACAAACCAAATCATTAACATATTCTTGGATAAAACAAACAACAAACACACACACACACACACACCACCACCACCTACAGTCAAGTCCTGGAACTGTGTTGAGTCACCCCACTAACGGGTACGACGCCCCCTCTCGGACCGATCAACACCACACTCTCTCAAAGAATCGCATTTTTCAACAGATTTACTTTCTAAACCGAGTCATTCTTAACTCTCAAACATCAGTAACTAATATATCATCTCAGATACATTTTTTAGTTAGTTATTACATTAAGTAGTCCACAGTTTTAAGGCATGGTTTAAGGTTTACTTGGAATCCTCGGCTCCACCTACCTACCGGGCGACATACGGAGCTAAAAGGTGATTATTTTTTCTTCTTTTTTTAATCCAGAATTTAAATATTGTATCCAGCTGTGTCTTGTGTTGGGGGGAGGCGAGTAATGTATTTACTAGATTGAAGAGAAGTAAGGTCGTTCTTAGTCTCCACAAAGAGAAGAAATAAGGATATATATTATGTGAGCCTTTTAAGGATGTTGTGTGTTCATGTGACGCCTTACCCTGACATGGACGAGGCTTGGCTCAGGTACTCACAACTTTTTTTTAGCCTTGTGTGTGACGAGTATGTGATGTATAATTTTCCTCGTGTGTGTGTGTGTGTGTCTGTCTGTGTGTGTGTGTGTCTGTGTCTGTGTGTGTGTGTGTCTGTGTCTGTGTGCGTGTGTGTGTGTCTTCCTCCTGAGCGCCAAGTACACACGTAAGAAAACCTGTTTCGCTTCAATAGAAAGTGGGTTGGTGAAAGTTGCTTGAGTAACCCATGTAGGCTATCCCACGGCACACGTTACACACACACACACACACAAGGATAATCGTTCTTATAATTTTTGTTTTGCCAAATTAGAATATATATTTTTTTATTGTTATAAAGTAATGGAAATTAGTTCATAAGCGGAATTAAAAAAAAAATACGTTGTTTCCTGCCATAAATTAGGTTAGGTGAGGTTACGGGTAGGTTAGGTTAGGTCAAGCTAGGTCTTTTTCTTACGGGGAATAGCCCACCCGGGCACAGGTCATCGACGCACAACGGGGTCTAGGGGGCGAAAAAATAAGAGTAAAAAGAAATCAGAAATAGAAAAGAAAAAAGATTATATTAATATACACCACAAAGATGCCGGGAAACCATCTTTTTGAAGTGAGACATTGTATGAGTATGGAAACACAGAAGAAGGCAGAGTATTCCACAGTTTGGCTGTGTGAGGAAAGAAGGAGGTACTATAACGGGTTATTATAGTGTGACCGACATCCACAGAGAAACGGTGGACACCACGGGCAAGACGTGTGTTACGAGCCCACGGTCTTGCCGGCGGTACACAGGATGCCCAAATCCACGGAGAGAGTGAAGCAACATAGCGGCTAAGAGAAAGGTTCTGGTTTAGTTAAGGTTAGGTTAGGTTATCTTAGGTTAGTAATAATGTTATTCAAATATAGTCTGTACTGTGTTCACTTCACCGTTCCTGTATACAGACCAGTTTGAAATGTCAGAAGATTGACAAGTATACAGGGAGAAGAACCATAGATAAACAGACAGAAGAAAAATAAACAGACTGAATGACAGATGAAATAAAGACAGATAGAGAAACATATCAGACAGACAGACAGACAGACAGACAGACAGACTGGTGTTAGCGTCTCTGGCAACATTTTGTATTATTTTCCAGGTTGTGTAGCGTGTTGTTGTGTTGTAAGTTGTTGTGAGACAGACAGACAGATAATCAGACAGACAGACAGGGTTAAATCATCGCTATCAAAGGGTTAAATCATCACCATCAAAGGGTTAAATCATCGCTATCAAAGGGTTAAATCATCACCATCAAAGGGTTAAATCATCACCATCAAAGGGTTAAATCATCACCATCAAAGGGTTAAATCATCACCATCAAAGGGTTAAATCATCACCATCAAAGGGTTAAATCATCACCATCAAAGGATTAAATCATCACCATCAAAGGGTTAAATCATCACCATCAAAGGGTTAAATCATCGCTATCAAAGGGTTAAAGATCACCATCAAAGGGTTAAATCATCACCATCAAAGGGTTAAATCATCACCATCAAAATCATCACCATCAAAGGGTTAAATCATCACCATCAAAGGTTAAATCATCACCATCAAAGGGTTAAATCATCACCATCAAAGGGTTAAATCATCACCATCAAAGGGTTAAATCATCACCATCAAAGGGTTAAATCATCACCATCAAAGGTTAAATCATCACCATCAAAGGGTTAAATCATCATCAGGGTTAAATCATCACCATCAGGGGTTAAATCATCGCTATCAAGGGTTAAATCATCACCATCAAAGGGTTAAATCATCACCATCAAAGGGTTAAATCATCGCTATCAAAGGGTTAAATCATCACCATCAAAGGGTTAAATCATCACCATCAAAGGGTTAAATCATCACCATCAAAGGGTTAAATCATCACCATCAAAGGGTTAAATCATCACCATCAAAGGGTTAAATCATCACCATCAAGGGTTAAATCATCGCTATCAAAGGGTTAAATCATCACCATCAAAGGGTTAAATCATCGCTATCAAAGGGTTAAATCATCACCATCAAAGGGTTAAATCATCACCATCAAAGGGTTAAATCATCACCATCAAAGGGTTAAATCATCACCATCAAAGGGTTAAATCATCACCATCAAAGGGTTAAATCATCACCATCAAAGGATTAAATCATCACCATCAAAGGGTTAAATCATCACCATCAAAGGGTTAAATCATCGCTATCAAAGGGTTAAAGATCACCTAAGGTTAAGAACAGTGTTATCGCGCCTGTGTGTTCAATAACTAGCCGTAACATCACCTCCTGTTCACTGCTGAGTTACAACACCAACTTCACCATTATGGCTCATCAGACATCTGTGCCTTATGTAACCTAACCTAACCAATTCTCTAAACCTTACCTAACCAATTCTGTACCTAACCTAACCAATTCTGTACCTAAGCTAACCAATTCTCTAAACCTTACCTAACCAATTCTGTACCTAAGCTAACCAATTCTGTACCTAAGCTAACCAATTCTCTAAACCTTACCTAACCAATTCTGTACCTAAGCTAACCAATTCTGTACCTACCCTAAGCTAACCAATTCTGTACCTAAGCTAACCAATTCTGTACCTAAGCTAACCAATTTTGTACCTAACCTAACCTAACCAATTCTGTACCTAAGCTAACCAATTCTGTACCTAACCTAACCTAACCTATATTTGATACTACACAGCGTATCTTTACCTAATCAAGTACAGTACTCGGTTTTAATAATAAAATACTACTACTACTACCACCATTACCACCACCACTACTACTACGACCACAAGTACGACTACCACCACACACAGAGAGCTTGTAGACTGGTTTTTTTTCTGTTTTTAATTTAATGATGACGAAAGTTAGAAAATGTTTACAAAAGATGTTTTATAAATTTTAAAAACAGTTCGATTCCCTTAACAGTGTCATAACCCTGTCACCAGCTGCCATATACCACTGTCAATGTTTGTCACGCCATATTGTAACCATCTGTCATGCCATACTGTCACCACCTGTCACGCCATACAAGTCACCACCTGTCACATGACTTCACAGGGCGGCGGAGGCAGAAGCTCGGAGACTACTTGGGGTGTACCAGAAGGACTCAGAGAAGCTGTATAATAATGGTTCACTGAAAGCCTGGGCCTACAACACTAATATTACCGACCACAACAGAGAGGTCATGGTGAGTACTGTCTGTCTGTCTGTCTATCTGTCTGTCTGTCTGTCTGTCTGTCTGTCTGACTCTCTGTCTGTCTGTCTGTCTTGTACATGGGGGTGTCCAGGCCAAGCTCTCTCTCTCTCTTCCTGGTCCTCTTACCCTTTATCCGTCTTCCTGCTGGCCACCTACACAGCTCCCCCTCCTCCCTGGCCACCTACACAGCATCCCTCCTCCTGGCCACCCACACAGCTCCCCCTCCTCCCGGCCACCTACACAGCCCCCTCCTGGCCACCTACACAGCTCTCCCCCGGCCACCTACACAGCCCCCTCCTCCTGGCCACCTACACAGCTCCCCTCCTCCTGGCCACCTACACAGCTCCCTCCTGGCCACCTACACAGCTCCCCCCAAACCTACACTCCCTCCTACCTTACACTGACCGTTGGTGGAGGAAAACACGACTTACATTTATCCCTCCCACAGCCCAGCCCTCTCCCCCACCTCCCCTCCCTCCCTTCCACTTTCCCCTCACCTATCCCTCCTACTTTACCCCCTTCCCCGCCCCACTCCCACCCTCCCACTACTGTCAAAAACAATGCATTCCTCATCCTGTTCTGTTCATTCCTCACCAACATTCCTTCTTTTCCAGCAGTCGTTTTCAATCAGTATTTTCGTTTTGTTATATTTTCTCCTTTTACTTCCTTAGACACCTGAGCTTATCTCACCTGATGAATGATTAGCCAAGCCAGGTATTGTTAAGATGGTTAATTAGTTCTCAGGTGAAATAAGCTGAAGGTATGGCTAATTATCAGGTGATCTGTCTCTACCTGTTGACGTAACTCCTTAAAAGCTCTACGGTATAAAGGACACTTAACACCTGTTCATGGTCGTTAATTACTGTTTTTCTCACCTGTAAAGTACATGATAAATACAAGTACTTTCTAACACCATTAAACTACACCAGTGCCATATTTCCTCTCTCAACGCCATAAAACACCATTAATACAACCATAGCTCCTCACTGCACCATAAGACACCATTAACCTAACCATAGTCTCTCCCTACACCATAAGACACCATTAACACAGCCAGCGCCACAATACAGCACTCACCTAACCTCCTTGATATTGCTTGACCTCAACTGACCTCTGACATCCACAGGAGGAGGCGTCACTCATCACTCGACAGTTCCAGGAGCGATGGTACAACAAGGTCAAGACCTACCTGAAGGCTGACCTCGCCCCCAGTACCTCTAGGCTCATGAAGATGGTGAGTCACTAGGGTGTTCCTGAGTCACTTGGTGAGTTACTTGGTGAGTCATTTGCAGAACACGAATCGGTAGTGAGTCAGTCAAGATGTAACTCTATTTTAACATTAACATGAAATACTGTAAGTTAATTTTAGGTTAGATTAGCTTAGCTTAGCTTTGGTTAGCTTAACTTAGGTTAGCTTAACTTAGGTTAGCTTAGCTTAGGTAAGGTTAGGTTAGCTTAGGTTAGGTTGTTAGGTAAGGTTAGGTTAGGTTATGACAGGTCTGTATTGTACTACCGTCTCTGACACACTTTGGCTTGACACCTGACCAATCACCTGTGGAAAGTGTCACCCTAGGAAAGTGTCACCCGTGGAAAGTGTCACCTGTGTAATGGGGCACTAGTTGAAAAAGAGGACACTAGACTAGCTTGATAACTATATATTATGTCCTGCCTCTGAAGCCATACGGGACAGGTAGAGTGAGTCAGATGATGGGTCAGATGGTGTGAGTCATTAAGGTGTGTGGTGAGTCATGAAGGTGTGTGGTGTGTCATTAAGGTGTGTGGCGAGTCATTAAGGTGTGTGGTGAGTCATTAAGGTGTGTGGTGAGTCATTAAGGTGTGTGGTGAGTCATTAAGGTGTGTGGTGTGTCATTAAGTGTGTGGTGAGTCATTAAGTGTGTGGTGAGTCATCAAGTGTGTGGTGAGTCATGAGGTTTGGTTACGTATATATATGGTTAGTTGTGTGGTGAGGGGCTCCGGTCACCTTAGTAAACAAACTCGGTCTCGCACTTGATCTGACGTATTGACTTAAGCATATTACGAAGAGGAGAACATGAATACTGTATTTTTGTACGTAACTTAAATCATTTCAAGTCATTTTAAGTCATTTCAAGTTATTTCAAGTCATTTTAAGTCATTCACGTCTTTTACTTGTTAGTCAGACTGGACGGATCTGAGACTTCAACCCCTGATTGTCGGTATTATGTGTATGAACGAAAAGCGACTCACCTGCACAGCCTCTCTCTCTCTCTCTCCCTCTCTCTCCCTCTCTCTCCCTCTCTCTCTCTCTCTCTCTCTCTCTCTCTCTCTGATGACATGGTATGAAGTTGTTAAGTGGTTCATTACACATTCCCGTAACAAGGCTGAAAAATTATTACTTGGCGTTGAATTGATCATTATATGGAATTCTTCTGCAGTCTGGATTGAAATATGTCTTTTCTAATATGGAAATAACTTTGTGAATGTGTCTTATGGTAAGTCAATGAGTGAGTCAGTCAGATAGTCACATAGTCAGTATAACACTTAGTCTGCAATTCAGCGAGTCAACATAACAGATTGTAAGTCAGAATGTTTAGTAAGGTAGTCAACATAGTCAGACTCCTCACAGAAGTAAATAAACCATTTCCCTTTTCCCTCCTGAAGGCGTTCACCGCTCAGCTGGATGAAGACGATTCCAAGAACCTCACCAGCATCCTCTCCACAATGTCAACCATCTACTCCACTGGCACTGTCTGTCTCACTCCAGAGGTAAGTGCCATTGATAGGGTTAGGGGGGGGGGGGTAGGGAAGTGGCACTGTGGTTGGTTTGTGAAATATGTGGCACTCATTAAGGGTCTTGGTGTGTGGAGTAAGTGGCACTGTTTAGTTTGTTTTAATGTCTACCTGTAAACACTACCACACTACCACACTGTAACACCACATTTACCACACTGTAACACCACATTTACCACACTGTAACACCACATTTACCACACTGTAACACCACATTCACCACACTGTAACACCACATTTACCACACTGTAACACCACATCTACCACACTGTAACACCACATTCACCACACTGTAACACCACATTTACCACACTGTAACACCACATTTACCACACTGTATTTTGTTTACCTTCCAGAACTGCCTGACCCTAGACCCAGGATTGACGAAGATAATGGCCGAATCCAGAGACTTTGACCAACTGTCCTTTATCTGGGAGAGGTGGCGGACCAACGTAGCCAGAAAGGTACTGTTAATGTTTGGTTAGGTTAGGTTAATGTTTGGTTAGGTTAGGTTAATGTTTGGTTAGGTTAGGTTAATGTTTGGTTAGGTTAATGTTTAGGTTAATGTTTGGTTAGGTTTAATGTTTGGTTAGGTTAATGTTTGGTTAGGTTAGGTTAATGTTTGGTTAGGTTAATGGTTAGGTTAGGTTAATGTTTGGTTAGGTTAGGTTAAGGTTAATGTTTGATTAGGTTAGGTTAATGTTTGATTAGGTTAGGTTAATGTTTGGTTAGGTTAGGTTAATGTTTGGTTAGGTTAGGTTAGATCTTATGGGAGTTCCTCATGATTTTTCTCTCCCTCCTCCTCCTCCTCTCCTACGCCTATATCACCTGAACATTAAGCACCCTACGCTAATTTAATTCAATCTATCCCCACCTAACTTGAACAAATGCTAACTTAATCTATCCAAACTAACCAATTTTCACCAACTTAACCTAACCTAACCCCCCCCCCCCCAGGTAGCGTTAGGGGTGATTAATCTTCAGGTTGATCTCTCTAATGATACGAGTTAATAAAAAGCCTAATTAGCACTTTGTTCCTTGGTAATTATGGTTAATGTTAAATAGTTTATTATTTTGAAGTTTAATTATTCATAGTTTAGTAATAAGTGGTTTGTTCTCTCTGTCTCTCTCCATTTCTGTCTCTGTCTTTGCCTGTTCTGTCTGTTTCTCTGTCTTTCTCTCTCTGTTCTCTCTCTCTCTGTCTCTCTCTCTCTCTCTCTCTCTCTCTCTCTCTCTCTCTCTCTCTCTCTCTCTCTCTCTCTCTCTCTCTCTCTCTCTCTCTCTCTCTCTCTCTCTCTCCACCAGCAGCTGAGGCCCCACTACCTACAGTACATTGAGCTGGTCAACAAGAAGGCGAGGCTGAACGGCTACAGCGACTACGGCCACGAGCTAAGAATGAAGGTGACGTCTTACTGTACTGGCGAATGTTTACACACACAGACGTTTAAGGTAGCTTCATGGATTATACACTTGAGAGACACTTGAGATAGACACTTAAGACAGACACTAAAGAGACACTTAAGATAGACATTTAAGACTGATGTTTGAGAGACAAGGTTTTAGGCAGCTACCAAACAGGGAGGTACTACCGCCTGGGAAGATATTGGAAGCACAATGTGTTGTCTAATGGTAGACCCTGCTGCCTTATGTGACCAAGTCCCAGGTTGATGATCTGACTTTCTGCTTCATTTACACACAATTGCAGGGTCTCAATTGTTTCTCTTACTATTGACAACACAACATATATATATATATATATATATATATATATATATATATATATATATATATATATATATATATATATATATATATATATATATATATATGTATATATATATATATTATCACTACTACATTTTGCCCCCAGGCCCTGATGTGGGTCAGTGACCTGTGCCTGGTGGGCTAATCCCTGCAAAAAAGAAAGCTTAGAATGAGTGAATGACAATAGTGTAAATTGAGTAAATAGTAATGAGAGAGAGAGAGAGAGAGAGAGAGAGACTGTTCTTTCACGTCTAAACAATATTAAACCAGCCTCATCTGATCCTCTCTTTCCCCTCTTCCTCACCTCATCCTTCTCACCTTCAACCTCCTCCTCCTCTTCCTCCTAACCACCACCTCACGCTGCTCCTCTAACTCAATACCTCTTCCTTCCACCTCCTCCTCCTTAACCTCGACTACCTCCTCCTCCTCTTCCTCCTCCACCACCACCTACCCCTCCTCCTCTAACTCAATACCTCTTCCTTCCACCTCCTCCTCCTTAACCTCCACCACCTCCTCCTCCTTAACCTCCATTACCTCCTCCTCCTGCCTCCTACACCACCTCCTCCTCCACACAGTACGAGACGGAGACGTTCGAGGAGGACATATTAAGGCTCTACAAGGAACTTGACCCACTCTACCGCCTCATGCACGCCTACGTCAGGAAGAAACTGCGTCAGGTGTACCCCCAGGTGAGATGCTGCCCCCTCTCTAAACCTCAGTTATGTTAAAGTATGTTTATTGTGTTAACTTTAGATGTTAATAATGTTCAGATTAAGTTTGACTGTAATAGTGTTTATTTTTTAAGGAAGTTTCAGAATTTATAATAAATTAACTTACTTATTGCTTGGCATGGGTTTACAGGGACACACACACACACACACACACACACACACACTCACACTCTTAACGTCTCCTGTACACTATGCAACTATAAATATATAAGTTAAGTCAATAAATTAAAATAGTAAACGGTATTTTTATTATCTGCCGTGACCTTACCCATGACCTTCGACCCCGTACAGATAGAGGCGAGAGGACGTCTGCCAGCCTGCGTTTTAGGGGACATGTGGGGCAGGTCAGTACTAGGTCAGGTCAGGTCAGGGAGTGCGAGAGATGGTGGTTACATAGAGCAAGAGATAGTGTATGTATGTATGTATGTATATATGTATGTATGTATGTATGTATGTATATATGTATGTATGTATGTATGTATGGATGTGGAACTATATAAAAAATTAAGGATCTGAGGTGAAATAAACATTAGCTTTGATAATTACTTGTGCTAATGACTCTTGGAATAATTAATTTTTTTGTCTTTTATTTCAACAACTTTAATTACTCGCCAATTGTAATTTTATTTGTTTATTCTTGATTTTTTTTTTATGTACTGATGTTGGTAAATTGTTGGCCAGAAACTCCACTTTTTTCTGCGACTTTTTTCCTGATTTTTCTGTGACATTTTCTGTGACTTTTTTCCTGTGACTTATTCTTATTGGTACTAGTATCAGGCATCAGGTTCTAGGTTCAGGTATCAGGTTCTAGGTTCCGGTATCAGGTTCTAGGTTGAGGTTCACCCGGCAGATTCTGGACCAACGTCTACTCCCAGGTGGCGCCGTTCCCGGATCAGCCAGACATTGATGTAACAGACGCGTTGATAGAGCAGAACTACACCGTGGAACAGATGTTTAGGATGGGGGACGAGTTCTTTACCTCCATGGGCCTTGAGGTGAGTGAGGGGGATGAGGGAGGTGATGGAGAGTGAGGGTGATGGTAGAAAATAAAACGTGAAGATGGTCATTGAGAACTAATATATAGAATTAAACCATATACTGAGACAACTACTGGTATACTGAACAAAAATTTAATACAACTTAAAATTAGGCTATTAAATCGTTATTCCTGACCACCACCACCTGACTCCTTCTCCTCCTCCTTCACCGCCTCCCACAGCCACTGAAAGACACCTTCTGGAATAGGTCCATGTTGAAGCGCCCTGAGGATGGTCGTGACGTCGTGTGCCATCCTACCGCCTGGGATTTCTACGACGGAAAGGACTTCAGGTAGGATCCCTCCCCTGGTTGTAGAGTAGCAAAGGTTCCTACGACCATATTTTACTCCTGTTGTTTTTGGTGTCTAAGGTCAGGTCAGGTCAGGTCAGGTGGGGAAGACTAACACTCGCGCTCTCTCTCTCTCTCTCTCTCTACAGGATCAAGATGTGTACAGAGGTCAACTTTGAGAACCTCGGCACAATCCACCACGAGCTGGGTCACATACAGTACTTCATGCAGTACTCTCACCTGCCCCTCACCTACAGGTTAGTACTCTCACCTGCCCCTCACCTACAGGTTAGTACTCTCACCTGCCCCTCACCTACAGGTTAGTACTCTCACCTGCCCCTCACCTACAGGTTAGTACTCTCACCTGCCCCTCACCTACAGGTTGGATTACCGATATATAATTCTCTCTGTCCACACACACTTCCCGTCTCACTCCTCTCACAGGGACGGCGCTAACGACGGGTTCCACGAGGCCATCGGTGAACTGATGTCCATGTCCATGTCGACGCCACAACACCTGGAGAAGATGAACCTTCTACAGGAGGTTCCTGAGAGCTTGGGTGAGTCTCAGGAAACATACACATGAATCTTGATCATTGTAGAATAGTAAAAAAAAAAGGCAAAAAAAATTAAGTCAAATAATGTAGTGTGTTTAATGAGGGTGTCTGATGCTGTGTTACAGGTTAGAATATTTTAGAAGTGATTATAAATTACTTTAAAATAACTATAGGTTGACCAAGTTAGGTGTTTCTTATGGTTGAAGATGTGAGATATTGTGATCAGAATATTTTTGAAAAGGTTCGAGATGTTACTTTTGACGGGGGATATAAAGTGTGTGTGTGTGTGTGTGTGTGCGCACACCAAGATAAACCTTAGCATCACACCTTACAGAGATCAGCATTAACTTCTTGGTGAGGACGGCATTACAGTCAGTCACCACGCTTCCTTTCCACCTGGTGAACGACCTGTGGCGGTGGCGAGCCTTCAGGGGGCAGTACCACCTTCAGGAGTACAACACCCGCTACTGGCAACTGAAGTAAGTATTTACATTCGGTTTGGGGGAGGAGGAGGTAGGGGGGGGTTGAGGGGTGTATCTAATTTGATATAGGTGAAGAAGGTACTGGTTTATTGAAGTGTATTTTGGTGTAGGTGGGAAGTGTAGGTGAGTTGAAAGTGTACCTGTAGGTGAAGAGTGTAATTGGTGTTGGGGGTATATCTGGGTGTAGGTGTGACAGGACTATATAGGTGTAGGAGATGGTGTTTCTTAACCACAGTCACCCATTTCCCCCTCTCACCTGTTCTACACTCGCCAACACATCCCCACACCTTCCCCCACAATCCAACACACCCTCCCTCACACTCCAACACACCCTCCCTCACACTCCAACACACCCTCCCCCACAATCCAACACACCCTCTCTCACACTCCAACACACCCTCCCCCACACCCCAACACACCCTTCCCCACACCCCAACACCCTCTCACCCATCCCCACACCCCCACAGAGAGCAGTACCTGGGTGTCGAGGCTCCGGTGGCCAGGTCTCCGGAGGACCTTGACCCACCGGCCATCTTCCACATCGCCAACAACTACGACATGATCCGCTACTTCACCAGGACCATACTGCAGTTCCAGGTGTGAGAGTACCTGTGTTTATGAGTGTTTATGAGTACTATATTCACCTGTTTGTGATTAATTATACCTATTAATTATCTTCTTATTAACACCATCACACCTGACCTACAACTTTGACCTGGGTTGTGACGTGACCTTTATGACCTGTGATCTGCCGTAGTTCCTGGAGAAGCTGTGTGAGGCGGCGGGTCACGAGGGGCCTCTACACACCTGCGACTTCTACGGGTCAAAGGAAGCAGGAGACCTGCTAGCGTAAGTAACACACACACACACGTACACAAAAATGGTGACAGGTCAAGCCATGTCAATATATTAAATGTATACATAGAATAAAGATGAAATATATTAAAGGAGGTAATATAGAAGACATAGAGCTATTATCTGCCTAGAACCTTGAGTGAAGACCTCTACCTCCTCCCCTACAGGAAGATGCTATCGCTGGGGTCGTCAGTACCGTGGCAGGACGCCCTGGAGGTGATGACGGGGGAGAGACGCATGAGTTCCCGTGCCCTCCTTCACTACTTCGCCCCCCTGCAGGAGTGGCTGACGGAGGACAACCTTAGAGATCGAGACGGTATCGGCTGGGGAGACTCTTGGAGATTCTTAAATGGTGAGATTGATAGATGGGTGGGGGAGGGATGGCGAAAAACATCAACACAAGCGTGAAAAATGGCCGTAAATTTTGATGATGGTGGTGATGATGATTTTCTGGTAAGTTAAAATGTCATATGGGGTACAACTTTTTATTACAGTAACATACATACAGGCAGACATAAAACTGACGACAGGGCAGCAGCTCAGTATATCTTCAAGGCTTTGGGCCAAAATTTGACGTAACTTAAAATTACTAAGTAGTTACCCCTGAAGGTACTCCGTTTTCTCTTATTAAAAACGTTAGGGTTAAAGAAAACCTAAATTAGCTCAGTATATCACGAATTTTACGCTATGGTTCAGTTTAAAGGTGTTTATATAGTAGGATTTAAAGGCCGTGTTTATATAGTGGGATTTAAAGGTCGTGTTTATATAGTGGGATTTAAAGGTCGTGTTTATATAGTGGGATTTAAAGGCCGTGTTTATATGGTGGGATTTAAAGGCCGTGTTTATATAGTGGGATTTAAAGGCCGTGTTTATATGGTGGGATTTAAATACGCGGTAAATTAGCGGGATTTATTACAACCGTGTGATTGGCGCAAACTAAATTTCACGTTGAATTGGAAATAATGAAACGAATATTTGATGATGAACAATGGAGTAAAGCTGAATAAATGATGTGTATAAAATGAAATGAAAGGATATGAATGTGACTTTAATTGAACGAAATGAAGTAATTTGAATTTTAATGCCAGAAATTATGTTAAGAATATAAAGTGAATGATTAATATATTGATATTTTAATAGAACAAACATACGGTACATTGTGATAGTTAAGTAATGAATTAAAATAAATATAAAGAGGTTTACACGGTGTATTGTTGTAAACAGTAAACAAAAGATATCATTTACACTGATGTTTAATATTTCTCGTCAACTATGGAATACAAACTAATATAATTAAGATCACATTCATAAAAAGATGGTTTTAAAAAGAAAGAAATTTGTGAGTAATGTAATTTTTTTCCCAGGTACAGAGGAGGAGGAACAGGAACAGGAGCAGGAACAGGAACAGGAACAGGAGTCATCGGCAAGGAGGTGGTCAGACAGTGGTGTTGTGCTGGCTCTGTGTGTAATTCTGGCCAGGTGGTTGTAGATCTCTCTCTCTCTCTCTCTCTCTCTCTCTCTCTCTTATTCATATCAATCTTAACAGTATCAGTACACACACGTATCTTTTTTCACTGTGTCCTGGGTTCGAGTGTTGGCCCTACCACACATGGGGGCAAGTTTCCTTCGGCTATTCCTGTTTCCTCTTGTACTAACACTGGACGATAGAGAACAGATCAACCACCCAAACAGCTAGTAAACTGATCAGTAGTGAAACGATAAAAAAATTAATCAGTTTTATTTATAACAACAACTATTACAATTGTTATATTTGATCTTTCATTTATTACCACTATTATAATTACTATTGCTATTATTCAAGTGGAACTACTGCTTCTGTTGATACTATTTTAACCACAACTACTGCTATTACTACAGCTATTGCTACTACTATTACCACAACTACTACTATTTCTATTACTATAACTTTTGCTATTACTATATATTACTATAGCTATTGCTACCAAAAGCTACTACTACTACGTCATCTACTAAAGTTACCACAACAACAACCACCACCACCACCAATAGGACAGGGCAAAACTGCATCAATCTCAACTTAAAGAAGATAGAAAACGTGAACCCGGGCCATTTCCTGTGATGTCCCGCACCACGACGGGACATAACTACAAGCTCGCCAAGTTATCATGCACAACGAACCTAAGGAAATACTTCTTCACACAGAGGCTGGTAGACCTATGGAACTGTCTCCCAGCTGTGGAATCGAGAACAGTACTGGACTTCAAATTAGCCCTTGACAAGACTTATCAGGAACAATGGAGGGATCTGATACTTGTCACTGGCTTCCTTCCCTTGGCATGGCTACCCCTAGTGGGTGGCCATTGTGTAAAACATAAAACTGGTTTAGTTACTAAACCAGTTTTATGTTTTGGTACAGTAAAATATTCCCAGTCGCGCGATCTTCATTACTCATTAATTATATTTAGCGCCGTTACCACTTGAAACTTTGTTGTACACACCTGCTACACGCTGAAGTACGAGACATTTTTCTAGCAAATTTATGTAGGACTCAAAGGTTATTTTTTTAATCTAGAACCCCGAGATGAAATTATTAAGCATCGTAATGTGATTGTGGAATGTGTGTTTCAATGTCGCGCCCATTGGTTGATCTCAGCAGTCTACAGTGACTAGAGTGAGGCTTTGGTGAATTCTCTACCATATTCGATAGATAGATATTTATTCTTTAAAATCACCATACAACTTTATATTGATTTAGCGTGTATATAAACAGTATAGTTTATACAATGATAAACAATAAATAGATTCCATCCAGGTTGGCTCTGAGAAATATATAAGGAGCATGTTGTTTCCAGTGGGGTTCTTCTACTGTTTCCCACGCCAGCTGAATTAACCTAATCTAACCAAAGGATCGTTAGGTTGGTAGCTGTGTTGCGCTTCACACTGGTTCACAAATATACTTCCATTTTCTACCACCAGACAGACATTTAACATCAAAACAAACTTTTCAGTGAAGATTTTGTCAATATATAAGAGATATTATACTGTGGCGATAAACTATATTGATGTTATTATGTGTTACTGAGCTTCAATGATTATTACGGTCATCAAGTGTGTATTTGAGGTTAGGGAACACACTAGTCATCAACAGAGAGGGAGAGATAGAAAGACCTGTAACTGATGGAGCTAAACTGTAATGTACCTTTACTAGTCTATCATCTGTTTAATAGATGGCGCTGAAATTCGTACAGGGTTTTTGTATAAAGTTCGTGTACTTATTTAAACTTTTAATAACTTTGTATGAACACATGATATAAATAATTTGCAATTGACATATGAAAGAAAATGTTTATAAAGTTTTATTAGAATCAATACTTTTTAACCTGTCATTTTTTTTAATATATATATATATATACTTACATACATACCGGTAGCTATATAGTTCAAAAGTGCACACGGGCTTTATAAACACGATTATCTCTTTTATAACTATTGTTCAAGTACATTGTTCTTACTCTTAGTATTAAAAGTAAATCGTTTATATGGATAACATTCAATAGTAAGTGTTGCTTCACCTCTTATACCCCACAATAGGTAGACTCTAGTTCTTTGTATACAGGGTGGCTCATAAGTCACTCTCCCTCGATACTTGTTCTCAGGCAAGCAACTTATGCATCACCCTATATATTAACACACAGGTGGGCCCCGGAAGTTAGGAAACGTAGTGGTAATATTGTAAAAAGTTAAAGACTAAATAAACTGTTTTCTAGAATAATTAATTAAGGTTATTAGTATATTTATGTAAAGTAGTAATTATATAAAGGAATTAATTATTGTACTTGAGCCTCCCATACTCTCTGCGACTCCTAACTTTTGGGTCGCCCTGTATAGTGTGTGTATACAAGTACCCTGTGTATATATTGACTTAATAAAATCCTGATATAGGTGAATGTATGATTGTCCTTTATAATGTATGATTGTATGATAATTATATTGTAGTAAAGAGGTCATTAAATAATTACTGTATATCAAAATGTATATAACTACAGTTCAGCATGTACAGTCACCCAAAAAAAGTCATGTTGCGAACCACGATTCAGACTCGTGAACCCGAAGCAGTTGACACTGATGCATTATTCTGTCCATAAATGCTTCGGAGTCAAGAGTCTGAATCTCGGGGTTCATGGTTCGCGACAGGATTTTTTTGGGTGACTGTACGTAGACAAGGTAATTATATAATATCTATAGAACGTAGAAGCAAACAAACAATGCTGTACCTAACACATGCTGGTACACAAATAATTATAAACAGGAAGACAATTTGCCAAAACCATCAGGTACTAATCACATGTAATCAGTCATAGTAAATGGATATAAATAAATGAAATTTTTTTTAGTTGAATATAAGAATCTTTCAAAATAATCGACATTCTTGTCCAAAATTACTCAGAAGGAACTGGCAACTGCTCAGTCTGTCTCGGTGTAAACTTCAATTATTTACCAGCTGTCTTGTCTTCCTCTAGTTTAATTTTGATGAGTCGAGGTAAAGAAAAGATTGAGTCCAAAATAACATGTAGATTATACTAGGAATGATAAACACAACTAGCACTATTCAGGTCCCGTTAGTGGAGCTTCACCGACCCACCCGAGCTGCCTAATTTAGCGGCGAATTTTATTTAGCGACGAATTGATTGTTACATAGAATTATATCAAGTTTCTGTAGTCAATTTAAGAATTTTGAGGAGTTTTATTCGAACTTATGAATTGTTTATTTCTTATAAGGTAACTGATTTGAATATTTCCTGGCACAAACACTGTTTTTTAACCCTTAATTATTGTTGACAACTTTGATATGCACCTGTCATTCTTCTTACACAAAAATGTTACCTATTTCCCCCACTGTGTTCACTCTACCACCATGAAAGTGTTCAGCGATCCTCCCATAAGAAAATATAGTAAAAAGCATCAAAAGGTGGCGGGTGACCTACTGACGGTGAGGGAAAACGAGAATGAAAACCCGGCGAGGTATCAGTTGTACGTGAGCAGTGAGGGAAGGAGGTTGTGTCGCACGCTCCTTGTTGACGTCTGACTACTTCCACCTTCTCCACTCAGACACTTTAATCAGGAAAGCCCATCATTACCCGTCTTGATATCACTCTTTTGTGAATCCAACATTTTGAAAACACATACAAGTTCTCTCGCACATCCTTCTGAAAGCACGTGTGAAGATAGTGAAGAGAATAAGCAAGGATTTTACCCAAAACAAAGGCGACTACAAACAACAGAGTAGTGTCAAGAACATCCATCAGACTGGTCAAGAAGGGCGGGTGGAATGCGCTCGGCTGTCTAAGAAAAAAAAAAAACTTTGGTTAGGTGGCGGAAGTAATGTAGAGCACTGGCAGGAAAGTTTAAGGCCATTTATGATGTGATTGAGGAAGGGAAGTGACCTCTGAGGGAAGACCCACCGCTCTCACACGCACGCGGCGCCTCACTCCTGTAGGGGAGGTCCTCCAGGCCTTGTGAGCTGTTTGGTGTAGTCCAGGAAACTCTGTGAACTGCTGGTGTTAAATGGAAACTCAGTTTGCTCAAAATCCGAGAGTACTGTTGGCATATTTTGAAAAAGTCCGTAGAACTTATTTATAAAGAACTAGAACATTTTGATATAACAATGTAGAGATTTAAACACTACAGCTACGTAATAATCACAGGAGATATGAACATTTTGTAGAACACTAATCGTTAGAACAAACTAAAAATTATATTAAAAGATGTAGATATTAAAGAAAGAATAGTGCTGAAAGAACAAGGAAATATGAGAACTTAGACAAAGAAGAACAGTGAAACGAACAAAAATATAAGAACAGTGTTGAAAGAACGTCAAAGAAGAAATTTCCCCGACAGTTTGTTCTCCAAGACCCTATACAGTTATACACACGAGAACACTTTACGGAAGAACTTTGAAGGTTCATACAAGACCCGACAACTGAAGTGGATCACCTTAGTCTTTGTCAGCTGAGACGGTGTTAACTTTCAACATGAAGATACGTAACATGAGGTAAGGCGATGTTGTTATAGGTTATGGTTAGAACATAAGAAAATAAGGTTGGCCTGTGCATGGCAGCTCCTGTCGAGAGTTACTACCACTCTCCATCATCCATCTGAACAGCATAATCGAGGTGCGGCCTGACAAGCGTAAGATATAGTTGTAATAAGACCTCTGCACTCTTATTACTTACACTTCTAGATATGAAACCTAATACTCTGTTTGCCTTATTTCTAACATTAACGCACTGTTTTCTAGGCCGTAGGTCCGGGCTAACAAGTACCCCTAGGTCTCTTTCACAAGTCGACTTCTCAAGGTTGATGTTGTTAAGGCTGTATACTTTGGCAGTACACCTTTTCACATATCCGTTGAGACATTGTTACATAACTATTTGACAAATTTCATAACCGAATGACAGAACACATATCGAATGACAATCTAAAATAACTGTTCGTTCATGCTAACGGAAGTGATTGACATAAGTTATGAAGTTGACAGACGTGAACAATAAACCGACAGTCTACATATAGTTTGAGAATGTAACAATTGGAGAATGACAGACCACCAACAGTTATTTAAGATTGTCATTCGATATGTGTTCTGTTATTCGGTTATGAAATTTGTCAAATATTTATGTAACAATGTCTCAACGGATATGTGAAAAGATGTATTTGTTCTTCCAATATTAAGTACGCTGCACTTGCTGGTGTTGAATTTCATTTGCCATTTTTCTGACGACTCCTGCAGTTTATTTAAATCCTCCTGTAGTGCATTTGCATCCTGCCCTGAATTAATCTGCCGCCCTATTTTGGTGTCATCCGCAAACTTGCTTATGTCACTGCTGATCCCAGTATCTAGGTCGTTTATGTAGATTATGAACAAGAGTGGGCCCAGTACTGACCCCTGGGGAGAATCTTGTTGTTGTAGGTTGTGGTCAGTGTGTGATGAAAGGAAAGTTTGTTGTACAGAACGTGAATTAAGTAGAGCAGCAGAGAGAGAGAGAGAGAGAGAGAGAGAGAGAGACTTTCAATTAATTTAAGAAACGGCAAGTTGATTGTTTACCTCGGAGGCTTTGGTGATATAACAAAAAGTAATTTAATTTCTCTCAATGATCAGACACGGACCACTGAACACCTGTAGTCCATTCTTGGTTAAGTTTGGGACACAACTCCTGATTTTTCCTTAACTGAATTTAAAGATATTGTTTCCTTTACGTTGTCACTGTGTTTACATTCTATACAAACAAACTATTATTGATAATGCCATCGATGATACGCCATTAGTAAGGTAGTGACTGTAGGATATCTTTGTGGTAATCATATATTTTACCTACCCAATGAAGTGTCAAGGAAAAAATGAGCTAAGAAATCACTTGAGCAGATCACAAGAATCAACCTAACTCTGTCAAGTGTTCGTATATGGAACTAGTGTTTGGCCGCCCGGCTATAGGTCCCGGCCTCAGGTTGAAGAAGCCACAGGTTTAGAAAGTTGTCTGTGCTAGCTATTTTTTTTTTGGAGTGAGAGTTGTGAGGACCAGCCTTGACTAACACTGGTACAGATACATTATGGAGCCAGTACTTGCCAACAGAGACGTGACAGAAGATAATAAAGTACCTGGATTAATAGTTTCCTTCATAGGTAATTTTCATTCATCTCCGTAAATTTTAACGAATTTTCTCTCTTATCAAAACAAACTAAAGGGCAAAGATCCTTGATAAAGTGTAGCTAGATTTTTTGTTGTTGTGGCATAGAGAAAAGACATATATGGAACTTCAGTTTGTCGTTGTAAGAAACTATCTTATCAAGCCTACCTCCTTGTCACTACCTAACCTAACCAGCGTCTGTTGTGTGTATGCGTTACCAAGAGGCTATACAGAATTTCTTCATTAAATCGTGGTTAAGTGATAACATCTGGTTGTGGTTGACCTAAATAACATGTGTGGTGCATTGGCTGTCCACAGATGTTCCTTTCTGTGTGTGTGTGGTGGTGGTCCAAGATGTTTTTTATTTTATTTAATTTTTTTTATTTTATTTTTTAAACTCGAAGGTTTAATTTGTTCTGTTGCTGAGGTCTGATGATTGCTACCACTGTCAGCTGTTCACTGTTCACCACTCTTGAAACGGGGAATTTATGTGGAGGAAATACGATGAGAGACTTAGAAATCAAGATAAAAAATAAAATAATAATGAAGGTGTTCCGACTTGCTGTGTTATTGTACGTGTTTTTGTTGAGAAATTACGTCGTCGGTTCTTGAGTAAATTATCGTTTGGTAGAGATTTTTTTTTGTCTGTCGTTAATTATAAACATAATCTGATGTAATGTGGAGGGAAGAAGATAATTATTGTTATATAAAGTTATTAAATTGTTTATGAAAAATAACACAAACGAACCAACTAGAATGAACTTACTTGAATGAAAAGATTAGTTATGTTTGATTAGTTTATTTGGTGTTATTTTTCATGACTTCAAGGCGTTGACTCACATGGGGGACTTAACTAAGGCCGTCAAGTGCAGTGTGTGTAAGGACTAGTGTGTAGTGATGTGTCACCTCACGGCCACAACGTGTGTAAGAAAGGTTCGGGTCTGATGTAAGTGTAGGAAATATAGGGAAGACCAACGTCACTTGTCATTAGTTCGGGAAGACGGTTCTGGGCGCTGAGTCATCCAGAAGACCTGCTCTAGCGCCTACACTTTCGGCTGTGTGGCCACCCTACCCGCACTTACAGCTGTGGCCACACATCCATGCGCTTGGAACACTTTACCTGTAGCGTTGTGTGTTACTGTTTCGTGTTGTTTATTATAATGGTTGTTGAGGCGTAACGTAACAGTAACAGCATCCTAGTCTCGTGGTTTTGTTAGGGACATTATAATCATTTACGAGCTGCTCTCCTGGTGTCTTGTTGTTTACCCTTCTCGTGTTCTAATGTTATCGTTAGTAGATATTTATGCAGATGAGTAGCATCACGTGTTGTCATAAGCAGCGGGAGGAGGAGTTGACGAGTGGGGTAGTGAGGTACAGCCTAGGGAGGGAGGGGAGAACTATCCATCAGTAAATCAGTTCGTAATGATAGAGGCAGGAATGTTAAACGTAACCAGAGGGTGAAGATGAATTACCGAGTCCTGGTGTGTGGATGTGATCTGTACGGCTGACTGACACAAGTTACCAAATTGCTGCGTGCTATGATGTTTTATGACGTATCTTAACCTCAACAACTAACGGAGGAGTGACACACACACACTGCTTCGCCTCCGTCAGATTGCAGTACGTAAATTACAGTTATTTTTTTTGCCTCCCACGGAAGACATACAAGACTTGGTGGATTATAGACAACGTCAGCCGCCTGTCACCCGCACTGTCGACTACACGTTGCTTATGTAAACAGGTCGTGGCCCCCACATTAACATAAGATTTATTTACCACGAATATTTGGCTGAAATTTTCTGTGTGAATATGTTAAGTACAGTGTAGGGACCACGTGAAGATTAGCTCACCCCTTAGTTTATTTCACCTGAAGATGAAACTCCTTAACGCTATCTGGGTGGGTTAGGTTAGGACGATTAAGTTAGGGGCTTAATCTTGAGGTAAAATAAGCATAGGGGTTTAATCTTCACGTGACTCCATTCTGACAGCCTTTAATTAAACAAATATATTTCTATCATAGTTCCACCTTACACTCAAGACTACTTCTGTACTTACAAAAATATATTTATAAGTACATTAATATACTTAACAAGTAGATAAGTCGACAGTAAAAAAAATACTCAATTATTGTGTACAAAGTCTCGTGATATACAGAGTTGTTACATGATTAAAAGAAAATAAAAAAAATCACATATATATTACTTTTATCTTGGCTATATATTGAGTTAGTGATGACAGTCTAATAATCTTACCAGTTATTATACCAGTCACACCAGTTATACAGTTAGTTAAGGAGACGGATGGCTAGAACTTGAGGACATACGGTGGAAGATAACTCCTACAGGTGAAAAGTTTGTATCAGGAAGGTCAGTAAGGAAAGTCAGGCGGAGAGGTTAGGGAGGTAAACAAGGAAGGTCAGGTTAGAGGTCAATAAAAAGGTCAGGAGAGAAGGGTCATTAAGGAAGTTCAGGAAGGAGGTTAGGTCAGAGGTCAGGAAGAAAGTTAGGTCAAAGAGATCAGGAAGAAGGTTAGGTCGATGAGGTCAGGAATGGAGGTCATAAAGGAAGTTCAGAGAGGGAGGTGAGGTCAGAGGTCAGGAAGGAAGAAAGAGATCAGGAAGAAGGTTAGGTCGTCAGGAATGGAGGTCTTAAAGGAAGTTCAGAGAGGAGGTGGGGTCAGAGGTCAGGAAGAAAGTTAGGTCAAAGATCCGGACAAGAATGGAGGCCATAAGGAAGTTCAGTTACAGAGGTCAGGATCAAAGAGATCAGGTTAGGTCATCAGGAATGGAGGTCGGGTTCAGAGATGAGGTCAGAGGTCAGGAAGGAAGGTTGTGTTATCACGGGTTCAACACCACCAAAGATGTACAATGATCTAGGTCATGGAAAGCGGGGAGATGACTTGGTAGTAGCGCCCCCCTCCCCCCCCCCATTCCTGCCCCCTCTGCCCCCTCCCCTTCGCCCCTGCTCAGTCTTGCCCCTCCCCTGCCATCCCCCTCCCCCCTTTTGCTGCCCTTCCTTCCCTCCATTCTCCCCTACCCCTTCCCCCTCCTCCTCTCCCTCCCTCTGCTCTTCCCCCTTCACTTGCCCTTCCCCTTCCACTTGCCCTTCCCCCTCCCCCCTGCCCTTCCTCTTCTTCTCTTTCCCTGCCCTCTCTTCTCCTCCTGCCCCCCCTCCTTCCCAAGATGATCGTTTAGGAACCTTTAAAAGAATGTAACCCATTATTATTACACACACATACACACACACCCACACACACACACACACACACACACACACACACACACACACAAACACACACACATTATGCTCACTACTTACTCTGCCGTTGATGTTACTGCGTGTGCGTGTGTGTGTGTTATCATGCAAACACCGACATCGTTTAACATGAGTTCGTTGCACCTAAAAAGAGAGTGTCATGCGTTTTGTCATCTGCATAAACCGCTTCATGAGCGTCGAGGAGAGACCAGTGGCAGGTTGGTGGTGATGGAGGACGATTGTTAATAGTTGTGTATTCCTGTCATGCACTCATACACCTGCCATACACTTATGTAATACCCTCATGTTATGCACTCGTACATCTGTCATACACTCCTGTCATGTCATACCCTCGTGTCATACACTCGTGTCACTCAACACATGGTCGCTCCACCTGTCGCTAAGGGTCTGACCTATAACTATCACAGGGTTAGTGTTAAGGGTCTGATCTATAACTATCACCAGGGTTAGTGTTAAGGGTCTGACCTATAACTATCACCAGGGTTAGTGTTAAGGGTCTAACTCAGTCGTCCCCAACCTGTAGTTCGGAGTCCGTAAACCACATTATGGAGCTCTAAGGGTTTATGAGAAAATTGTGAATTATTTGGTATTATTTGTAAGAGTGAAATTAATGAAAATATGTAATAACTGGATACAACTTTATAGCTTGGGGGAGAGAGGGAGGGAGAGGGAGGGGAGGGGGGAGAGAGAGGGAGGGGAAGAGGTGAACTGCACATTGTCTCCAGTCTCTATTGTACAGGACGTTTGTATTTACCCCAGACCGGACTCAGAGAAAGAGAGAGCCAGCCAGCCTTCTCACTGGGGCAAGTCCACACGTCCTGTCCAAGAGTAATTGTAAAAAAATATGTAAATGGTAATAGTTAGTCTTGTAAAACTGTAAATAACTCTACGGTATATTAGATATTTTTTTTTCTTGAATGTAGATCCAAAGTTGTGGCGCCGTCCACTATATTTACAATGAGAAATGTGGCCCACACCCTACGAAAGGTTGGCGACCACTGATCTAAGCTATAATTATCGCCAAGGTTAATATTAAGTGTCTAACTTATAATTATCGCTAGGGTTACGTATCTACCTGCCGTTACTAATCGTAGGGGTAGGCGGGGTCGGTAACGGGACAGGTAACGCTAAACTCGACTCATTCGTAACATTGTGACGTCTTGGTGTAACCTTTTCCCTTCCCTCTCTCTATTTCATCCCTATCTTTTCATTCTTCTCTCTCTCTCTCTCTCTCTCTCTCTCTTTTCTTCCCTCTTTCTCTCTCTCCTTCCCTCTCTCTCTCTTCTTCCCTCTCTCTCTTCTTCTTCCCTCTTTCTCTCTCTCCTTCCCTCTCTCTCCTTTCCTTCTCTCTCTCTTCTTTCCTCTCCTCTTCTTCCTCCCCCTCCCTTAACCCCGTTGGTGTAACATATTGGTGAGGGAGGGAGGAGTTTGAAGAGGAGGAGGCACTGGAGGAAGCTATTGGAGGTTGAGCTTGGAGGAGATTGGGGTTAGAAAGGGGAGGGGGGTGGAGGCGGGGTTTGAAGGGGAGGAGGAGGTGAGGTATGGAGGGAGGGAGGTGAGGTATGGAGGGGGGGGTTTGGAAGGAGTGTCCAGGGTTTTATAATTAAAGCATGGCAGTGTTCTTGATATCCACACACACACACACAGACACACACACACACACAGTTATGTTTTGATTTTTATCTCTCGTGTTGTTGACCACAAAACACCGGATGTGGTGAGTCTTATCTCTCTAGAGTGTCTGTGTGCGTGTGTGTGTGTCTGTGTGCGTGTGTCTATGTGTGTTTGTGTGTGTGTAAGGCAGAGCGTATACATGTTTTTGTGACACACTGTATTGGTTATATTTAGTTAATCGAGGTCATTGCCCTTCTGACCTGACTGGTGGATGAGTTAGGTAAGTGAGGGTGCAGTTTATGTAATTAATTGTGGACCAAGTTATATTTGGGGTTGCGTATAAGTCAAATTAACTGTACATTTGTTAAAGGGGAAGGAGACTAACATGACCTGACCTAACCTAACATGATCTAACCTGACCTGGCTTAACTTAACCTAATGTAATCTGACCGAAATCTAATGAACTTTATCTAAAACCTAACCTAACCATCGTGTATTAGTATTCAGTGTCTCTCTTTCTAGCTTATTACACACTTATATTGCATGACCATATGTGTGTGTAACGGGTTAGTGTTGAGTATGAGAGACGTTGCTTGACTAGAACATTATCCTCCGTTGTTGTGGCGCTTGAGTTACCAAAGTATCGTACGGTGTCTTGTTGTTCTTTTATTTACGTTTTAAAAGTCTTCCAATTGTTTTGCTTGTTGTCGACGTGAGGGTTTAGAGGTTAAGTTAGGTTGTGAATTGATGATTGACGTAAGAGATTGTTGATGGTCGGGATTAATTATTGTGTTTCCAAGAGGTATGTTAAGTTTCCCATTGACTGCT
Source organism: Homarus americanus (assembly GCF_018991925.1). Lineage (NCBI taxonomy): Eukaryota > Metazoa > Arthropoda > Malacostraca > Decapoda > Nephropidae > Homarus > Homarus americanus. Next base: position 152,912 of record NW_024740202.1, on the reverse strand, counting down.
CACACATGCAGTGTTGCCGGACCTCTAACTGTCCTGCTAGACGTGTGATTGACCTCTAACCGCCCTGTCAGACGTGTGATTGACCTCTAACTTCCCTCCCAGACGTATGCTTGGCCTCTAACTGCCCTGAGAGATGTGATTGACCTCTAACTGCCCTGAGAGATGTGAATGACCTCTAACTGCACTGCCAGAAGGATGAGTGTCTAACCTAAAAAGTAAAAAGTGATCATTGCAGATCTGGAAAGTTTGGCAAAAAAAATATTTATAAACTTTGAATTATTTATGGTACGAATGAAATAGTTAAGAATGTTATATTAAGGGGAATGTCTCTAACCGATAACAAGTATTAACGGAAATTTAAGGATAGATTTTAATTTTTCATTATAGTGTTGTTACTCCACTTGAACAATAAAGTCTTAGAGCTTGTAGGAAACACTCGTCCACCAACGGTAAAGAGTTATGAGCGATGCAACTCTGTGTAATGTTAAGGTATACAATAAAAAATAATGGCGAGCACATCTGACCTAAATCTCGGGGCGTAAAGTTAGGAAATAATTGTTAAATTTTGTTTTAACTTCAATAAATTTACTTGTTTTATAATGGAGAATAAATTGTTTTAAAACCGTAAGAGAAAAAAAATGACGAAGATTTTTATTTACGAAAAATAATGTAAATTGACATGTAATTCAAAGCTTGATTATAGAGTCTTACATGTGGAGGAAGGTGGGGAGGAGGAGGAGGAGGAGGAAGGTGGAGGAGGAGGAGGAGGAAGGTGGGGGGAGGAGGAGGAGCAGGAGGAAGGTGGGGAGGAGGATTAGATGGAAATATACAGCAGGAGGAGGAGGAGGAGAAGGAAGGTGGGGGAGAAGAAAGGTGGGGAGGAGGAGGAGGGAGGTGGGGAGGAGGAGGAGGAAGGTGGGGGAGGAGGAGGGTGGGGAGGAAGACTAGGTGGAAATATACAGGAGGAGGACTGGGTTTCAAGGAGAAGGTTTGAGTGTATGATAAGTGGTCCTCAGAGAGGCTAGTAATTTCTTCTTTTTCTTTCTTATTCTTCTTTCTTCTTCTTCTTGAAATACACTACTCGTCTCTCTTCTACTTCTGTCTCCCCTCCTCTCTTTCCTCCTTCTCTTCCTCCTCCTCCCGACAACCACCACCTCCCTACTCAGTCATTCTGGAACGTCACCTTCGTTTACATGGGAAAATATAACGGGTGTGTGTGTGTGTGTGTTGAAGTACAAAACCATTACCCAACAGTACATTTATTTAGTACACCATAAAGTACTGTACATCCCACCATAAAGTACTTCACTCTTCCTGGATTTTCTCTCAGGGGGAAAAGTGGCGACTTTCTATTAGCTTTCGCGTCGTGTTGATCAACTTGACCCCGAGGCTCTCACGTGACTTCTGTCCACTCTTCTGTAAGGTCGACGGGGGTGTTGGCAGGTAATATTGACAGGTGTAGAGAGGTAGATTGACAGATAGGTACAGGGGGATTGACAGGTGTAGATAGGTAGACTGACTGATGGAAACCTAACCTAACCCAATACTGTATTGGGAGAGGAGGGGTCAGCTACACAGGAATACATCAACCCGTACCTCTCCCCCTATTTCTCCCCTTCCATTCCCCATCACCTCTTCTCCCCTCCCCCATCACCTCTCCCACTCCCCCACCGCCTCTTCACCCCTCCCCCACCACCTCTTCACCTCTTCTCCCCTCCTCTCCTCCCCTCCCCCAGCACCTCTCCCTCCCCCCACCACGTCTTGGCCTCAAAGTAGCAGCCCTCATCTTAGCGCCAAATTCGTCTTTGTGATAGTTGGAGCGAGACTCGGTATGACAGTACCTGACCCACACTACCTGGGGCTGACGTGACCACCAGTGCACGGAGACAAAAACCTGTTGACCAAGATCTTCCCATGTCACGTGATTACCCGTTATCTCACGTTGTTATGTCACGTGGTTACAGTTTTTATCGTAGTCACGGTTTTATCACTGTCACGTGGTCACAGTTATGTCACGTTGTCACAGTTATGTCACGTGGTTACTTTAACATAAACATAACTCATCTGGCGTCTTTTAAAGCTTGACTCATGAGAAACACTGGGTTGGGGAGGTGGTCAAGTGGATACAGTACTCACCTCCTATTCTGAAGGTCACGGGTTCTCTCCTACAGCACCCCGTTGTGAATGTGTATCTTACTTTACAGTTGAGGAAATGCAGGTGATAAAGTACAGTGCCAGAGACTACACACCTTAATGAACACTGTGACTCCTGTTGTCTCGGTAGGGTTGTCAAAATCCTTCGTCCCTTGTGTCATGTTGTCTCATAGAAAATCGTAAAGATATTTTGGAGTAAGTTACATTCAGGAAAACTTGTAATAGGTTATTAGTATACAAACATTTGTTATCCGGACCTCATGTTTATACAGTAACGGGTCATACCGGTTTATCCCCAATATTTATGGATAATTTGGCAACCGAGAACTGCACGCGAAAAAGTGATTCATCAGTCAGACACGGCTGGAATTAGCCCGATTAACAGCCACCAAATTTAGTTCTTCTAATGGAGCAGAACTATAATTTTGGCGCCTCCCTCTAGTAAAAAAAAAAAAATTTCGGCAAGACTTTCTGTAGTAAGAAATTTGTTGTTGTCACTTACCTCGGGCAGGAAGTAGAATTGAGAGTATGTCTGTAGGAAGACAGTGTCGCCGACGCCGTCACACACTCTGGGTTAGTTTGTCATCGTGACTGCTAACACACCGTGACATTGGCAACACTTTTATGGTGTGTTACTAAGAAGCAGCATTGGCAACGTTTTGTTCTTTTTTGTGAGGTGGGGAGTGTACTGACCGTGACATTGGCAACACTTACTGGGCTATGCGGGGGTGAAGGAAAGAATCAATCTGGGGAGCCCTGTCCTCCCCTCCTCCCGTCGGTACAGTGTGTCCGGCACTGTACTCTTCAGCCTACATCTCAATAACTGTACAGTTAGGCACCTATTCATAACAGGGTGGAACGGAAGTGCCCTCGATAACTGTGTTTGGTAGCTGTTGGCAGTAATCATGACCAACACGGCCGCTGAGGAGGTAGTGATTGACACAGCTGTTGTTGGTAGCCATGGTTGGTGGCGGGAGGAAGGTGGTAATTTAACTCATTTTAGTGCCAGATCCTTGTAATGTCTCTAGCGACCCAATTAGCTGGTGTAGAAACTGGCGGAGTATTTTTTGTGTATAAGCCAGCTGGCGGGGTCGAGCGGCGCAAGGCTCCGGGTTCACACTCCCACCGCAAGCAACTCGTAAACTACCATCTGGACCCTGGTACCTCCCGTGTCCTGGTACCCTCCCCCCCGTGTCCTGCCCCGGTGACGTGGGTAAGAGAGCCCTAACACCAAAACAAGGAAAGAACCCCGCCGTCCCACTAAACTACGGACCGATCTCCCTCCTCAAAGTACCTGGAAAAAGCCTAGAAAAATCCTCAATAACCGTCTGAGAAATCACCTGGAAACAACAAACAGAGTCAACTGCAGACAATTCGGGTTCAGGAAAGGGAAGTCCACCACAACAGCGATAGCCCTGGCATGTGAGAACATAGCCAGAGCCGCGGCGAGTGGTAGACAATGTAATCTAACTCTCCGGGATGTAGCGAAGGCATTTGACAAAGTCTGGCATGACGGTCTAAAATATAAGATCCTCCAACTCGGACTTCCCACCAACATTGAAAAGTTGCTTTGCAACTTTCTTGACGGCAGAAATGCCAGACTGAGGGTAGGACAACACACAGGAGAGACCTTCCCACTCATGAGTGGAGTCCCTCAGGGGAGCGTCCTCTCCCCCACCCTATATATTATCTACACAAGTGACACCCCGCCTCCCACTAGAATAGGCAACGAAGATATTATGTATGCAGACGACATCACTCAAACAACAACACATCAAGGAAAATCGCGAGCGTTACAGGCCGACAACACCAGGCGGGAATTAGAAAGGGTAAATAACTACGAAAAACAATGGAAAATCCAAACCAGTCTCCCGAAATTCACAGTGATACCCTTATGCAGAAGGAAAACCCATCCATTAGTAACCAATAATGCCCAGATAGACTACAAAAGCAGAGGCACACTCCTGGGCCTACATATATCCACTACAGGTTACTCCCATCATGTCCACACCAGGAAGGAAAAGCAAGAAGAGAGCTGAGAAAACTATACCGCTTTAAAGCGCTTCCTGAGAAAATAAAACTCCGCCTGGTGACATTATTTATCACACCGATATTAACTTACCCAGCAGTACCTCTTCATACTATGAGCACCACTCAAATATTAAAATTACAGGTGGTCCAAAATGATGCCCTAAGATTCGTCACAGGTGAAAGATACCCCTTCACCAGAACCACAGCCGAGATACATAGAGACCTGAGAATGAAACCCATCAACCAGCAGCTGCACACCCTGGCCAGCAGAATCTGGCAAAAGATAGAACGATCAGAGCAAGAACTCCTTCAAAGACACCCACCAGATAACGACAACAACCATACATGGTTCCCAAAAAGCTACGAAATCTCAAAAGGTCCATTACCACCCCCGATCTACACGGCCAGGCAATAGACAACCTCCCTAGACCAGCATCCGCCAGTAGGGTCGGCGGAATATGAAATAAGGCCCTTAAAACACCCATAAATGGGACAGGGTAGGCTGTCTAGTGCCTGTACCGACAGACAATAACTAACCCATGACACAACCCTAACACACTATTAGCTTAGCTAGGCGGTCAGCCCGCCCTCTCTTACCTCCTCCTGAATTTCTTCAATCTCCGAACTATAACTTCCTTCCCCCACCTCTAATCTTCCTTTACCTACAAAAAAAAAGTGGCCATCATTCCATCTTCTTGGGTGACGCTTGACTACTGACCCCACACCTGGTGGCGTGACCTAGTTAGTCTCTCTACCTGGCTCATGGGATCCCTCCTACCTGTTCTAAGTCCAGTTCCTACCTGTCCTTACCAGCTCTCTACTCTTGCCCTTCCCTACTCTTGCCCTTCCCTACTCTTGCCCGTCCCTACACTTGGCTTGTCCTACTCTTCCCTTCCCTACTCTTGGCTTGCCCTACTCTTGCCCTGCCCTACTCTTGCCCGTCCCTAGTCTTGGTTTGCCCTACTATTACCCTGCCCTACTCTTGGCTTGCCCTACTCTTGCCCTGCCCTACTCTTGCCCTACCCTACTCTTGGCTTGCCCTACTCTTACCCTACCCTATCCATTGAGAGACATTGGGATAGGTTAAGTTAGTTTAGGTTAGAGAGAGAGAGAGAGAGAGAGAGAGAGAGAGAGGGAGGGGGGTGTCGTCCCTCTACTCGGTCTTCCAGAGGCCCAGCGGCAATACCGGGTCCACCCTACCCTAATTCTACGTGGGGTTATTGCCCTCCACCACCATACCACCACCACACCTCCACCACCACACCTCCACCACCACCACACCACCACCACACACCACCGCCTTTACTGTGTCACTACAATACATGTAGACAAAAAGTAGACACTGCCACCCTCCACACTTCTCATAGCTTGTGCGTGCGTGAGTGCGTGAGTGCGTGCGTCGTTTTAAGCTAAAAATATACAAATAACATAAGTTGTACATATATAATGTATAATAAAATTGGGAGAGGGGCATTAAACAAGGAATTTGAGCCACAGTTAGTACAACAGTGACCTTGGTAAAGAGTGAACACATAAGTTATCTACGAGTTGTTGACGATTTTTACAATGGTTGGAACTGGTTGGTTCTTATAGCGATCAATACGTGGTCGTGTGAGTTAGATGCGGTTGTGGTATTAAACGGCAATTTTTAGGGTGGTGGCAGGAGGCGGTGGCGAGGAGGGTGTAGTAGCTGTAGTTACTTATGACATATGTGGTCATGGTGATGATCAGAGAGAGTTGAGCGCCTCTTGTGGTGTAGGAGAGGGAGGTAATAGTGTTGTACGCTTATTACTACACTTGCTTGGTGTCCTCGCTGTGTAGGAGCTAAGGAAGAAGACCAGGCAGGGGAAGCTTAGGGGACGTTAGGAAATATGAATGTTGTGTAAACATTCATGAACTGGGACTCGGGGACTCAGAGGGACTTGAGACGAGAGGAGGAAGACCTGACGGGTGATTTCCAGTTCTGTTTGTTATCTATAGTGACGCCGAGGAGCTTGGTGGAGTCCACAACCTGGAGTGTGTTGGGGCCCAGAGTAATGGAGGGAGATGGGACAAGGTCAGAGGAGAGGTTCATATGTATAACCATGGTCTTGGTGTGGTTGATGGTGACATGGTTGTTGGTGGCCCAATTTTGGAGACTGTTCAGTATATCCTGGAGGGCGGTGTAGTAGGGAGCTAAGTTATTCACAATGATCCTTATGGTGGAGTCGTCGACATATTTCCAGCGAGCGAGAATATCCTTCAGGACATCGTTGAGGAAGCAGAGCGGTCTAATATTATAGTTCCTTGGGGGACGCTGCAGGTAAGTGACTGAAAGGTGGAGACAGCCCCTTGCAAGCTTACAGTCTGACGTCGGTCACTCAGGAAGTCTGTAAGCCATGGTATAAGTCTTCTCCGAAACCCCAAGTCAATGGTATTGTTGATAATTATATTGTAAATAACTAGATCGAAAGCTTTGGTTGAAGTCAGTGAAGATGCCAGCCACAGACGTCTTACAATTTCTCTAGGCTGTGATAGATGAAATCAAGAAATCTGACAAGACAGTGAGTGGTGGAGGAGGTTTACCTGTTGTGTTACTACCGAGGATCTATCGGACCTGTGTAGTCGGTATAGGCCCAGTCAAGTACAAAACCCTCTCAGATTAAGCTGGGTATTGGGGTGATGGCAATGGGTCGCAGGTCATTAAAGGATTGTGGGCTGGTTTACTTGGGCACTGGTGACACATATGAGGTCTTCCAGTCAGCTGGGCATCTTGCTTGGCTGAGGAAAGCATTGATGATGGAGCAGAGGGGTTTAGCTTCATTGACTAAACTGTAGATAAAGCCAAAATTGATAGTTGTCAATTAATTTGTTGTTGTTATTCCCAGGATGTTCTACCACCATTAAATACTTAGCTTGTGTCATGTTAAGTTCAATGTTAATTCTTGTTTTTTCCCCAGGGTGAGCGACGTGGTGGCGGCTGTGTGTGTACCGGCTACACTCGTCATGTATATCCATCTGCTGTTAGTCTCACCCCAGCTCAACCCTTCAGACGCCCACCAGGAGTACACGGGTGAGTACAGACATGACCTCCCGCAGTAGAACCAATCCAAATGACCTTGAAATAACTCGTTTGAATATAAATCTTAAGGTTGAAATAATTTTACTTTTTATTTATATTTTTTTTTAATTTTTTTTACATGTTGTTCGGTGTAAGAATTAAGACCTCGTGAACGGCGCCTAATGGCCTACTCTGGTTACCTGAAGCTTAGCCACCCCAGCTTATTTCACCTGATGATTAAACCCCCTAAAGCTACCTGGGGGGGTTAGGTTAACTTAAGCTTGGTGTCAGCGTTAGGTTAGTTTAGGTTGATTTGAATTCAGTTAGGTTAGTGTTAGGTTAGGATAGTGTTAGATTAGGTTAGGATAGTGTTAAGTTAGGTTGAGTTAGGATAGATTAGTGTTAGGGTAGGTTAGTGTTGGTTAGGTTAGTGTTAGGTTAGGTTAGTGTTAGGGTGTGTAATCCTCAGGTGAAATAAACTAGTGTACCCAGACTTCAGGTGTATCCTTCAAAGACACAGATATAACCACTACACCGTCCCTCCCACCAGCAGCAGAACGAAGTGTGGTGACAACGACGACGGCGGTGCAGGAAGTGGGCGCCCCTCTCAACAGGACGAAGGAGGCGCGGGAGGAGGTACTACTGGTGACTGTTCTCCTGCGCTGCGGCTCCACCACCATCAAAAACCTCCTGCTGTCTCTCTCAGCCGTCAACAAGTTCACCACGATCCTCAAGCCTGGCAGAAGGACAGAGATGGTCCATATCCCACACACTAAGATGCAGGTGAGGGCTGGTGTAGGGGGCAGGTGAGGGCTGGTGTAGGGGGCAGGTGAGGGCTGGTGTAGTGAGGGCTGGTGTAGGGGGCAGGTGAGGGCTGGTGTGGGGGCAGAGTGAGGGGGCTGGTGTAGGGGGCAGGGTGAGGCTGGTGGGGGCAGGTGAGGGGCTGGTGTAGGGGGCAGGTGAGGGTTGGGTATGGGGGCAGGGTGAGGGGTGGGTGTGAGGGGCAGGTGAGGGCTGGTGTAGGGGGGCAGGTGAGGGTTGGTATAGGGGGCAGGTGAGGGCTATAGCTTAGGCGCTCTAGGGGGTTAAATTAGGTTAGTTTAGTTTTTTTCTATACTTCATTTACACAAAACTAATATAAATAAATATTTTCCTCATATAAGAAAAACATTACAAAAAATGTCATATATTTTACCAAGAAACTAACTGAAAAAAAATCCTTCATATCTGTTCATTCACTGATTTATTCCCGTATATGCAAATTAAGTTCGTTATTTATTTATTTATTTACATAGATTTTTTTTTTAGTTTTATATTTGTTAAATTATTTCTTGATTTATATATTTGTTCAGGTGTTTATTAGTTTAGGAAGCAATTTGTTGACTAATGGGTGGATTAGTATTGTTGGATCACCTGCAGAATTATCCAACCCAGCTTATAATACCTCAAGATTAACAAAACCTAACTTAACCTCATTCCCTCAAATAAGGTTAAGTTAGGTTAGGTTAGGTTAGGTTAGGTTAGGTTAGGTTAATCTTTAAGTGGTCAGTATTTACCTGTTAATTATCGTGTCTCGGTTTCCTGCAGCGTGACATTGTGATGAACATTTCGGCATACGAGTCACCTACAGCTGTCATACAACCCTTCGCCTACATCAACTTTACCCAGTGAGTTATGGTTAGCTTTAAGTGGTCAGTATTTACCTGTTAATTATCGTGTCTCGGTTTCCTGCAGCGTGACATTGTGATGAACATTTCGGCATACGAGTCACCTACAGCTGTCATACAACCCTTCGCCTACATCAACTTTACCCAGTGAGTTATGTAGCCTGCTGTAGAGCCGTGAGGTTTATTCCTTCTGGTGTAAACTTGTGTAAATTCTGGCAGAACACCTTTATCTTGTTTGATTCATCATTTACAAGTTCCGTTTTATTTCCTGTAAATCCTGACAATTAACCATTTAGATTAACACACCATTTAAAAGTACCACGTAAAATTCTGACATTTACATCATTTACAAGTTTTATTCTTCATCGCCTCCTTCTTCGTCAGGTTCGGGAAGAGGAAGCCCATACAGATAAGCTTAGTGAGGGAGCCGATAGAGCGGGCGGTGAGCTGGTACTACCACATGAGGGCGCCCTTTCAGCTGGTGGAGAGACACATCCGCTTTCCTGAGACGAAACTACCATCCAGGAAGTTCCTAAAGAAGGTCAGTAACTCCTTGTGTGTGGGTGGGGACGGGTGTGGGTGGGTGAATAAGGTTTGTAAATGTGTATGTTGGGTGGGTGGGTGTGTGTGGGTGACTTGTTATGAAGCGGAGGGTTGTGGGTTTTTGTATGTGTGTCACGGGGACTCACCCAAACGCATCCACTCACCGACCCACCCACCCAGTCACCCACAGAACCACCCGGCAACTCACCAACCCTAGTAAAGCCTGGGACTTGAACCCTTGCCAAGAGAGGGTCACGCCCCCCCCCTCCCCCCCGCGCCCCCTGTCGAGTAGAGAATGGGGGAGTGGCTTCAATTCCTTCCAGGGTCACCAGTCACCATCCATGTTCACGCCTGTTGTCTCGTGGGTGGGTGTAGTCGACAATGTGGATAGTGTAGTCGACAGTGTGGATAGTGTAGTCGACAGTGTGGATAGAGAGGTGTGGAAACAAAGGTAATAATGACTAGGTAACAAATAGGAAAATTATTGCAAGGGTCGACTGAGGTTACCGTCCTACACCTGAGCGCTGGGGTGAACTTGTGGAGCTTAACACATGGAGGCTCAGGGCTTAACACGTGGGGCTCAGGAATGATTAATAGACTCAAGGTAATATTATACAAAATCACGTAGTGTATTTCTCTACGTTAACATGGGGCACAGTTGTGACCTCTTGTTACGTAAACAACCACGTGATTAGCGTCGTAATTACCATTCACCACGTCTTATTTCCGACTTAGACTATTAAGAAAATTTTTGTCTATGTACGGGAAGTCAGGGTATTGTAATAATAATAATAATAATAATTAACGGTTTATTGAAAAAGTTCTGTAGCCCGAAGGATGAAAATATACATCAGCGGGTTAAGTAGCGGGTTAAGGGGGGTGTAAGTAATGGTGTTTTACAAGCCTGGATGTACGTACCAGCATGATTTACAAGCTTGGATGTACGTACCAGCATGATTTACAAGCTTGGGTGTAAATATTAGCATGGTTTACACGCCTAGTCTCCTTCTAGCACCATGTGTATGCGTCGGTGTTTTTTTGTCTACAGTACACAGGTGAGAGTGCACTGCCGCAAGTACCCAACATACTTGAACTATCATGTGTCTGAGTTAACACTGAAGGAGTTACCGGGTGTTGAAGGTTCACTTGGGCTTGTGGGGTTAAATTGCTTCGTAGGGATTTTTTTTTTTTAATTCTTGTAATTTGCCTCATTGGAGAAAGTCTTGATGGAGATTTTCTTTTGCATTTTTTTTGTCGTGATGTTTATAGACTTGAGTTTTAATGTGTTGTAGCTAAAGCCTTTCTCCGTCCAGTCTATTGCTATCATTATCTCTCTCTCTATCACCTCCTACCACCACCACCACCACCACCTACCACCCACCTCCTACCACCACCACCTACCACCTCCAGCCTTGCCTTCTGACGATATTCTTCTCTCCTTCACACAGGACCTGGAGACCTGCCTGAATACACCGGGTGACCAGGAGTGTCGCTATACACCAGGGAAGGAGATACTGGGTCACACTGTCGAGTTCTTCTGTGGACACGACCCTTATTGTCCGTGAGTTGTTGTGATTGATCTGGTGATTCATGTTATTCTTTATGGGTTATTTAGGTGATTTGTTGTTTTGTCTTGATTTTTATTGATGTTTACTTTCTGTGAGTCGTTTTGCTGGTCTATTGGTTCATCGCCTTGCTGTACCTGTAATTAGTGAGGAACCTTTATACTAAGAGTGCTGGTTTGTTCTTGAGGTACCCCCTTGTCCACCCAGCTGTGAATGGGTACCAAGCTTTACAGATGAGGAAATGAAGGCGGTAGAGTGACCACAACACCTCGACCTGTACCACAATCGTTTCTAAATCAACAAAAATAAACAAAAATCAAATAATAAAAACTTGTAAATCTACTCCTTTTTATCATGTTGTTCCTCCTCCTCCTCCTCTCACTCTTTCTCCTGCTTCTTTTCTCTCTTTCTCTTCCTACTCCACCTCTCCCTACTGTTCCTCGTCGCCTTCCTCTCCCTTCTCTTCCTCTCCCTTCTCTTCTTCCCCTTTTTTCTTCCTACTCTTTTCTCTTCGTCTTGTCTTTTCCTCTTCCTCTTCGTCGTCCCCTTTCCTCTTCCCCTTCTTCCCCTTTCCTCTTCGTCTCCCCCTTTCCTCTTCCCTCCTCCTCTGTCACCTCAACGAGCACCTCACCTTCAACAGGATCTTCGGCTCGAGAGAAGGGCTTCAACAGGCCAAGGCCGTAGTAGAGAGAGAGTTCGCGGTGGTGGGCGTGCTGGAAGACTGGAACAAAACCCTCACCGTGCTGGAACATTACGTGCCTCGCTACTTCGCCCACGCCTCCTCCCAGTACAACAGTAAGTCACTTGGAACTGTTTTTGGTACTATGACGTCCTACAGGTCAGCCAATCAGATCAAAGTGTCTATGACGTTTATATCTTTCCAACATTTGCTGAGGAGAGTGTGTTGGTGTAGGTTGTTGACATATTTTTCCATGCCTTTTGTTTAAATTCATTCACGCATTCTTGGACTACAGCTTGTGAAGTTTGAAACAGTTTGAGCATTTGGGGTGCTGTGAGGTGTTTGTAATCCTCATCAGTCTGCCTGGCTATAGACTTAAGTTCTTTCAGTCTGGGGTCATCATAACATTGCTGTGGTCTGTTCCTGTTATGCTGACTACGTTTCCTCCTCTTTTGGTGGAGGCATTATTGGGGAAGAATGCATAAGTTCCAGCTAAAAGATCGTCATGGAGACTTTGGTAATTGTTAGGCTCGTAGTTCTTGTACCAGTCATGGATGAAGTCTATGCACTGGCTTTCATTCTCTTGCTTTACCGTGAGTCTATATCTGTTGAGTTTACCGCCAGTGGGGGTGTCATTGGCTACATGTATACTAGCCTGTGGTCAGACATAAGATCAGTGACAACATCAGAGCTATGAGTTGTGTATGGTAGATTAAAACCAATGTCTAGAACCCCGCCATAGATACGTGTTGACTCAATATCACCAATGATTTGTATATCTTTATATCCGCTTCATAGTGAGATAAGTCTCCTACCATTGGTGTTAGTGGTGGGGTTACCTAATTTCTTGTGTCTAGTGTTCCGGTCACCAATGAGGACAGACTGGGAGATATATATCGTGAATCTGATCTGAGGAGCATTGGTGTTTTGCACGTATTCCCATTTGATAGTAATACACCTCCCCCCCCCCCCTCTTCAGAACACATCCAGGGGAACAAACGCAAGAAGAACGAGAACTTCTATAAGCCTAAAGTGGATCAGGCGGCCAAGAACTTCATGCTCAAGCACTTCACCGTCGAATCTGAGTTCTACGACTTCATTCGACAACGTCTTAACCAACAGTACTATGCTATTACTGGTGGCGCCTCCTGATTCCTGTCGAGGATGAGAAGGAAGAAAGATGCTTAGGAAGACGAGGTAAGTAGGTAGGAGGGAAGGTTGTTATCCAGTAAGAGGAGGTAGGCAGGAAGAAGGAAAATGCCTAAACAGAGATAGGAAGGAAAGTGGAAAATGTAAGAGGGAGTGGGAAGGAAAGTGGAAAATGTAAGAGGGAGTGGGAAGGAAGGTGGAAAGGGAAAGACAGTATTGAGTGGAGCGACTCTTATAGACTCTAGATGTCGAATAGGCAGGACTTAAAATGGCTAAGCTCTCCTATTTTATTGTACACATATAATCATTGAACTCTTATTATATCTATCGTCCATTTGATATGTTTGGTTCTGTCTAAACACATATAATATTTCAGATGTGAGGTGTACACAGATGTCGTGAGTGAACAGTACACCCTTGGCGCTGCTCTGATGGGAGTAAACTAATGATAGTATAGAGGTTGTTTAGCTCTTGATGTACCAGGGTGTCATCTGTGTTCCTCAGTGTTGACGTCTCTCTCTCTCTCTCTCTCTCTCTCTCTCTCTAAGGAATAACTAAGCCACGAGTCATACCCACGGGTCTCTCCTTGTCTCTCTCACTATATATGACTCAGCTGTTTTCATCACCATGTTTTAGTACTGGTATATTAAGTCTTATTATAGTCTGTTAAGTTATGTTGATAATCATAAATATTTACTTAACATTGTATTGTAAATCTGTGATATATAAATTATTACCCCATAACTTATTTAATGATAATTATATGATTATTTTGTTTAAGGTTATGTAATATAATTAATTAAGATTTTAGTTGATAAATCAAAAAGGTTATAATAGTCTGATGTGAAGCTGCAGTTATAAAGGCGACACATTAGTCTTGTTATCACCTCATTTGTTATATAAAGTTGTTACCGCGTCCTGTGCCTTACGGTGAAACAAGTTGGTTCATTATTACAACAATAGTGTTATTTCATTGTCACATTTATGAGTTCATTGTCTCACTATACATATACAGTACAGGTGCTGTAAGCAACAGTGTTCCATTTCGCATATTTTTTTTTACGTTGTTGTACTAATGTATAACTTACCTCGTTGTTGTAACTCAGTAATAGTATTATAACAAGAACTGTAAACACTTGTAATGTACGAATTTACAATATACGACATTTATTTTCCAATAGTTTTTAAACCATAACTATGAGAGATGAAACTAAAAAACATTTTAGCTCAAAAATTCTCTCCTCTCCAAAATTTGGGAAAAATCAGGTCTCGTGTATAAGTTGGTGTTTTTGGAGGAACCATTTGGTTTTCATATTTTGTTATTACATTCAGAAGGAAATTATACTACAGGGAGCCATTTCTGAAGTGACACATTGGACTTTGAAAAAAAAAAATCGTTCCTAATGTAAGTTGTGAATTTGGTCTGGCATTTAGGTGGTAAGTAGTCCTTATTTTCACACCATTACCTGTTATATCAGTCACAAACACTCTTTTACCTCTCACAAACGCTGTCTACCTCTCACAAACTCTACCTTCTTCTATCCCCGTCATTATCTTCATTTTTCTCTTCCTCCTTCTGTCTATTTCCTGCTCTTGTTTTTCACCTGTCTGCCCTCTTATCTCTGTCCTCCACTTCCTCTGTATGTTAATAAAGAAATAGAATACAAATACAAATATTTTAATTAACCTTAAACCTTACACAGTTGTCTCCAAGAACGTATAATGATCAATTAAATAAGGAAAAACATAGGAAATACATAACAGATATAAACTTTAATAAATTGAAGGGTTTAATAACACGATTAAAATCTAGATAAGTATTACCAAAAATATATACCATTTTCTTATGTTAAAGAAGTTTTATGGTCAACTATGTTAAGTATATTTTACGTACATTATAAAGTAAACTCCATTTTAGAGGTGTTAAAATATTAATAATGGTTAAGAATCATTTGAGGTCGACCACGGAATTTCACAAGTAATAACTTATTAGGCTTCATTCATAATCATAAAACAAAAACATTCAATATAAAACCCCTACTTATGGTACTTGTCAAAAAAATCCGTTTTCTTTCGAATTACTCGGACTCGTTCCTAATTTACCGAATGAACTAATAACTTTTTATCCCCTTTAATGACTGCCTGACAATGGCTCAGTAGAACAACGACGCCTGTGGGTCATGCTGCTCTAAGAATTTTTTTTTTTTTAGACTGCGTATAAAGTCTGTCTGGAAGGTTGAAGCCATGGAGTATAATATACCTTGGCATCAGCATTACAGGACTCCACACCATGCATTTTACTTTTACTTTTACCCTCTTCAACATTGATAGGCTCGTTAGCCAATTGGACGGTCGGTCACGTCTCTTTTACGCACTGTTGGCAAGTACTGCTGGTCTTGTACCGGCTCCTGAATGTACTTGAACCTCCTCCAGTGTTGGTCAAGTTTGACCTTGAAAGAGCTCATGACACTCTGTGCCGTCACAACACTTTCTGGCAGATTGTTCCGAGTTCACAATTCTCACCAGTGGCGGCTCGTGAAAAATAAAATGGAGGGACTGCAAGCCTCACACAACAGTAGGATACACAAATTTGACCTACCTCAGGTATGAGTTGTAGTTGATGTCCACGAATTCCCAGGGCAACGATAAATTAATCATGTTATTCATATGTTTGGCTGACTGCTCATGTTTCACTATTTTCTGTAGCAAATGCCTCTAGTCAGTCACACCACTGCCGAGTCCCCCACCAAACAATAAGCAGAATAAAGTATTTGCCTCGTCACAACCACAGAGCCATAAACACTGATGTTAAACTGGCGTGTATATTCTTTGTTCCTGCTTGTACTGTTCTGTTCAATGGTGTAGGTCTTCCTCTTGCTTTGATTTCAGTCTTTTCATTTAATGTCAGCTGGGAAAAGTTGATGTTTTGCAAATACTTCACTCGATTTTCCATCGTCAAAGGGTAATTAAAGAAAGCACGAGTTAACCACACCGTCCACACGCAATGTAAACACGTACGAGACTGAGCGGCGCCAATTAATAACAGACATCAATCGTACAGCATTGACAGCAACTATGAAAGTAACTTAAATTTTGGTCTGATTTTAATGAAAATTCACTTAGCAACGTATTGAAAATAATTAAATAACATATAAAATGATATATTTGTTGGCAGTGTATTATTCAGCTGTCTCTCTAAGGGAATCATACGCCTGGCAGTGAGTGTCTGGGGGGGACTGCACGAGCCGCCACTGATTCTCACAACGAAAAAGTTTGCCTTCACAGTTTTCTGGACCTGCGGCTTCTTCAGCCTTGAGCTGTGACCCCTTGTGGGGCGAGCGTCCGCCAGCTCCAGGTAAGGACCCTCAACAGAGTAGTGCCCCTTGAGATCCTGATACACCCCAATTAGGTCGCCCCTTGACCGGCTGTAGTATAAGCTAGGCACTTGACTTGAGTAGCAGTGCCCTGTACAAATTAGGTAAAGCTTTATTTAGCGGTGACGATATTTTGTGAATGAAGCACAGTGAATGTTTGTTCGAATTTTGCTTCAATATCTCTATTTGTGCAATGGAAATGGTGACTAAATATGTATACAAACATAGAAGAGCGTTAACAAAACATACAACAATCTTGTTTTCGTGTTTAGTTGATTTTCACATTTCAGAAAACCAGCTAATATTAATTTTCTTTATTATTAGTTTATAAATTGTAAATTATGTCTTTTTTTATTCTCATCCAGTTTTAATAATATGATTATAGTGCTTTTTATATGGAGACTTTAACTTTATTTCCGGAATACAGTAAAAACTTTTATTTTGCTGGCTAGACTTACTGTATATACATCAAACTAAACATATCTGGTAATTATTCCTTCAAAAAATCAATAACATTCATTTTATATTATCTGAAAGACGTTTAAAATACATAGATAATTCAATCTTATAGAATATATTTAACGATGTTGTTTTGTTCCAACTACCCTCTAGTGTTTATAGTTAATGGTTGTTTAGGTCAAACCTTTATAACTACAAACACACTATTGAGATGGATCAACCAACGTGTATTAGCTGTGACTATGAACCTGAAGATCTTATACGACGTTTAGGGAATAAGATGGAATTACAACAGATATGCTTCACCCATCACCTGTTGAAGGAGACGAGCGCGTGCGAGACGTGTGGGTCAGTGGTCAACCTCAGATGGGACAAGTTAACCTTTAGATGTGACCGCCGCACCAACATCAAATCACATAATAATAAACGAATTATGCAGTTACGTTGTCGTTACTTTAGATCTGCTAGAAATAGGACTTGGTTTGGTAAGTCCCATCTTCCCATTGAGGATATTCTAAAAATTACTTGTCTGTGGCTAACACCTGGGAGGTCTGTGAAGAAGGTACAGGAGGAGGTCCGTGTGGGTCGTGCTACTGTTAATGAATGGTTTGCATTTTGTCGAGAAGTTGCTGTATATCACTGTGATGGCATGAAGGAAAAGGTTGGTGGTAAAGGAAAAATTGTGGAAATTGACGAGGCCAAGTTTGGAAAGTGGAAGTATAACCGTGGGCGAGTTATAGAAGGACAGTGGGTCATTGGTGGGGTTGAACGAGGCTCCAGGAAACTATTTATAGTCCCAATTAAAGAGAAAACAGAAAAAACACTGGTTTCTGTTTTAAAGGAATGGGTTCTACCTGGAACCACTATTCATACAGACTGTGCTAGTTCCTACAACAACCTCAGTAAAGCAAACTACAAGCAGCTCACTGTTAAACATTCCCTTAAGATAGTGGACCCTCTGACTGTAGCTGACTCACATAACTTTGATTGCCTTTGGAGAGACAGTGCAGAACTGGAGCGTTTCAGCAGAAATAAATACCTTTTCATTGGCTACTTGGCAGAATCTCTGTTCAAGCGAGCCTTTCCCTATTTTGGATCACGGTTTCATCAGTTTCTACTAGACATTGCAAATCTTTACACACAAGGTAAGATAAACCTTAACTGGTAAGGTTAAGGTGTCGCTGAGGTGCACATGTACGGTCCGACTAATTACCCAAATGTAGCCGCAATGAAGTCAAATAATGGTCCTAGATGAATAAATCAGACTGCCAATCACACCTCGACTAGTATTTGGTGTCACAAAGTCACAAAAAATTGGTAAACTTAATTTAATCTGTGTTGTGTTAGGTTAGGTTAGGTTAGATTAGATTAGATTAGATTAGATTAGATTAGATTAGATTAGATTAGGTTAGGTTAGGTTAGGTTAGGTTAGGTACATGCACTTGATCTATTAACTCAGATTAAATTAAGTTTACCAATTTTTTGTGACTTCGTGACACCAAATACTAGTCGAGGTTAGGTTAGGTTAGGTACAAGCACTCGATCTATTAACTCAGATTAAATTAAGTTTACCAATTTTTTGTGACTTTGTGACACCAAATACTAGTCGAGAAGTGATTGGCAGTCCGATTTATTCATGTAGGACCATCATTTGACTTCATTCCGGCTATATTTGGCTACATTTGGGTACATTTGGGTAATTAGTCGGACCCGCACATGTACTCTTAACTGTGATATTTTAATGTTAATGCATAGAAACTAACAAAATATGGTAGGAAGGTAAAATTTCACTTGTTGCCAAAGTGGTGTTTTCATTTCTCCACCATTGGATTTCCATTCCATTCACTAAAATAGCTACACGCAGTACAATATAAGTTTCAGTGAAGAACCTGTGGTAACATAGCCATTGAAAAATTCTGGGCCCCCATTCTTAAAATTTAACATTAGTACAATAATGTTGATGTTGTAGCTAATGGATAGTGTGTTTTGGAGTACTGTATAGTATAACTTTTAATCAAGGATCCCAAGTGGTGACTTGTATTGTGCTGTCATCTTAAAATGAACATAATTTAACCTGCTAACTTAAAAGAGGTAAATTTGTACAGTTAGTGTTCATAGTTTCTAATACAAATTTCAGATTTTTTCCCTGAATTAATAAAGATACCTGTAAAGTTAAAGAATTCAGCAATGTATGAGCTACAGTATTGTACAGTACTATTGTAATCTTGATAAGTTAGAATGAAACAATATCAGTTCTCAGAATACCTTACAGCATGCATATACTGTAACTATACAGTATCTACAAAATGATAATTAAGCAGTTCATTTTAAATGTGTCACAATTACAATACCTGTACTGTATTTATAAACACTGTAGCTTCATGTAACAATAAGCTAAACACTGTAAAATATTAGATTCTGTTAAATTAGTTACTGTAGGAAGGAGAATACACCAGGTACTGTATATTACATATGTATTTCTGTGTCACGTCATTGTGACAAAATAATATGTCATTGATTACAGTCAGTCGTACACCACATCACGTCCCTTTATAGGATATAAATAATACAAAACAGGGGCATATTTGTAGACTCAGTGGGTTATGTTTGATGCTATGAATGAGCCACAAACAGTAGTACTTTATGTTCAGAAATACAGTAGTACCCCGCTTAACGCGGTCAATTGAACCCACAGGGTACCGCGTTAAGTGAAAACCGCGTTTAGTGAACAACAGAACATATGGGATTAATTCCAATAGAGACTGGCCCGACCCCCAAACTCCACTTTCTGACGACACACAACTATGTTGTAGTAAAAATTTTATCTTAACTTTATGATGGTATGCACACACAATTAATAATTAAGAGAAATATCAATAATATTAGGTTTTTTAACACTTGCATTAGTAGAAAAGGTGGCTGGGCACACGGGGATGGGGGGTTGGTTCCGAGGCAGAGGGCAGATTATTGGCCCTCACCTGTATCACTTGTATCAATTGTATCACTATCCACCACAGAGGCTTGCAGGGCCTCTTTGTCAAACCCCTCAAAGGCCATATAAGTCCATATCCTCACTATAATTATCACTATCACTGACTTGGGCCGGCTGTGGTGGGTGGCGGGTGAAGAACTCGGTAATGTTTTGATGACTGGGCGACCTTGTGCGCATCGTGCCCGCGCCGCTTTCCGCGTATATGATGAAAAATTCCGCGTTAAGTGAAAGTTCAGCTCTGGCGAGGCACCGCGTATATGATAAAACGCGTTAAGTGAAACCGCGTTAGGCGGGGTAATACTGTAGAAACAAATTTTACCAGTACATTACAGTACTATAGCTGTATACTGTAGTTATTTGAAAACTCACATATGTGTTGCATCATGTGAAAAATAGTATTAAAAAATTAATTTGTTCTCAGATCAAGAAGTTGAGATGCAAAGGAAGCCTCCAAAACTGAAGACCGCCAACATCATAAAGAAAATTAGCAGAAAGGAGAGTCGGCAGGCGAGGACGAAACGGTTGATCATGGAATATGTAAGTACAGTACCTAAACCCTTCACAACTGGACACCACTTTTAATATTTTATTTCAAGGTTAACATCTGATGACAGTACTCAATACAAGAGAGACCCCTCATACCAAGTTATATTATTATTTTATCCTCTAAAGAATATTACATTAATGTTATGGGAATTATTATATTATTTCTCAACAACTGTCCCCCAAAACTAGTACTGTACTGCAGTAGATAATAGTGTGAATGACATAAGCTTTATATTACCCTGCATTTTATGTTGGGTTGTATGATGCTTCAGGACAGGTTTGTAGTACAGTACAGTAGACAGTTTTATACACATTTGATAAATTGAACATAGTAAACCAAAAAATCCTAACCTACTAATTACAGTGTTTCAGTTATAATGTGGTTGTACTCCTGGGTGCTGTGTTATAGTGCTGTATGTGATCAGGGTTAACTGACTTGCTCACTTCTGAATTGTTGTTTGGAAATACTTTTCAGTTGTCAAGCAAAGCAACATAGTGATCTGTTTCAGTTGTTTACAGTGACTATACAGACGATCATCTTCGTACAGTAGATATGAGTATTTTAGGTTATATATTGTTTACTTACATAAAAAAAACATCAACCTTGAATATACTGTATATTCTTACCTTTATGCAGTCAGTCAAGGTTCGGTTAATATTGGTCTTTATCCCACTAGGTATTGCTTCTTACATTTCTTTCCTTATTAACCCTTTAATGTTCAGGGGCTCCCCTCAGCTGGATAACATCGTCTGGCATTTGCCAGAATAAAATACCAAAGGGATACTTTGCCCTATAAAGGGCAAAAAGAACTAGCATCCTTTGTTTCTTGCAGGTACAGCATAGAAAGAACAGTGTGAAGATCCCTGCTGATGGAGGGAAGCAAGTGCTGGGTATGACCATAAGGGAAGAGACCATGGACAGTGATGAGGAGATGAAAGGACAAATTCTGAAGTATGATCCAGTTGTGAAGGAGGAAATAGACAGTGATGAAAACCTATCTGATGAAAACTCAAACCTTGAAGAGTATCAGAGGAAAGTAAACATGGACATTATCTTGTGTATGAAGGAAGAAATAGAGGATCAAGACATATGTGTGAAGATAGAAATACAGGATAGTGACCTAAATGTGAAAGAAGAAATGCCAGACAGTTATGCAGATTAAAGGGAAGCAGAATTATCAGCTGATGAATTAAGGGAAATTTTTAACCTGCCATCAACCACTTGGTAACTCCCGTTTATGCGTAAGCCATTTTGTGACTTCTAGAACAGAATACCATACCTGCTATAGAGTAGGGAGTTGATCTTATGGTATCCCACCCTTCCCTGCTTCAACTCTCACACGGGTATAGAAGCAAAGGTTGCTTTTTAGAGGCAGCTGTCTCTACCTAGTCAACATACAGTACACATCATGGCACCTACAGACACCTTCATGATTTCGAAGTCAATCTGCCACATTATAACTACAGTGGTCTCCAGCTGCCTATCTAAGAGAACAGATTCAACTTTTCAAGCTCTGTGTATTATTGTCAAGTCAAGGGTTGTGCTCCAAATTGGTGAATAATAATGAATACTCAAAGTACATTTATATTCTTCATTTGCAAAATTATGAGTTTCAGCAACATTTGAGGAACAAAATTCAGTGCCTTCTGTGCCATACCTGTGACTGAATCTTGTTCAGGTTGATAGAGTCTGAATACATTACTGTGTCCACCAGTTTTGAGCAGTTTCTGTCGACTTATCACCTGAAGAAAAAGTACTTTACAATATTCCCTCCAAAAATGTATTTAAATTTCAAAGTACTGTACTGTTTATTAAAGTAAATTCTGAAAAAATCTAAACATATGGAAGAAAGAAGTATTGTTACTTTGTTACTTGCCAACAGTTTTTTATTATATTTATTTGTTTATTTTATTTTTGTTAAAGGAGATACCCGGTCGTTGTAATGGGAGGGACATGCCACTGAAGGGTATCATCTATAGGTACTGTATTAGGAACCTCAAAACTGCTTGTGTATTAACAGAAGCTACTTTGCTATAGGCTGAGCTGGATACATTAATAGGATTTCAGTATCAGTCCTTCATATATACTGTACATTGAATACATTGCAAGAGTCTAATCATTGAAAACCACCAATTCACGGAGCTTTTGCTTGCATGTACTGTACACTCTCACCAAAAACTTCTTGAATGCTATAAGCACTATACAATCTGAAAAATGAACGAAGAATTTGAAACCATTCCGAGAAGACAAGCCCCATTCTCACACCCATCGTACCCAGGTGTTGGAGAACTTTTTGTTGTTGGTGTTCATGAATATTTTCTGTATTTCATTGAGAATGTTGTAAATTGTCTTTCTCTCCTTCATTTGTTTCTATTTGGTGATAAATTTCTCTGGGTAATATTTCTGATACATTTTTTATAGAATGCACATTATTCCATAGGGAGTGATTATCAATAGAACCGTATATGGGAATAGATTTTATTTTTAAGTCATTATTTTTATACATGATGTGAAGGTAACATCCCATATCAAGTGCTTCAACAAGGGTAAGGGTCTCTGCAGCCAGTGTACAGTACTTTTGATAAGTCTTTTAATATTTTTTTATTCCCATGCTAAAGGACAACTTCTACCATTTTCACCTTACTAGCACAGGTAATGCAATACAATATAACCTCCAGCACTGGGGCATATGAAGCATCACTGAAGACTACAAGTTTTACAGTTTTTAATCTAGAAATAGGAACATTATAAAGAATTAACATTTTTTAACTTATAATATTATTTGCTTCATATAATGGTCAACAACTGGATTTCTAATAGAACTACTGTACTCAATTCCAGTACATGATAGCATATATCTGATCTTGACTGTATGCATAACCAAGTCAGCTGATCAATGAGACATCTAAGTTGATCACTTTCTTCTTTATTTAGTGCTCCCCATTTACTTGAGGCCCCAGTATCATAGGAATAGATTCAATACAGTCCAGATATTAGTTTTGATTCAGAGTGATTCCAGACATATCAAGTTTAGCATCCAGACCAATATATCTAAATACAATACACCACTTTCTTCATTTCCAATTATGAATTCCGAATTAATTTTCTGTACAACTTGAGATTCGAATATGTCTGAACCCCCCCAGAGAAAATCATCAATGTGATTCAAAACCATACCAGAAATCTGTCCCCCATGATACCATATAAACACTGCAGGGTCTCTCTTGAGCTGCTCACATTCCAGGTTCAGCATAACAGCCCGCACAGAGAAATACCAGACCCGTGAAGTATCACCTAAACCATAAACACATTTATTCATTTTCCACAGTATTTCTCCTGAAGTATGTGCTTCCTAGGAGGCTTTATATATACTTCTCTTTGGAAATTAGTGCCCTGCAAAAATGCAGATTTAAGAACCTATAAATTACTAATTTTCCAGCTGTGAAAGTCTACTCTTGTACCTGATTCTGATATGTCTTCTTCAAAGCCTCTGACTACAAGCCTTACTTTAACTATAGAATTGTTATTCATACCTTGTTTCTAAGTACAATACTTGAACTGAGGGACAAAAATTGCTGTCCATTATCTGGTACCTCAGTATGCACATTAAAATCTTTCCAGTTGTGCAACTCCATATACTTGGCAGCTCTGAACCTCTGCTCCTCCATTCTATTTCTCACAACACTAACCTCCTCCTCTACACTTTTCTGTTTCGTATGTCCACTAACTCCTTTCCAGTCTTCTAACTCATTTTCCCAGTTCACTGCCTTGGCCTCTCCATTTTCTTTGGCAATATTCAGTCTGTGTTCCCTGTCTCTCCAGTGGGTGTCTTCCTGTCATCCTCTGTGCAGTAGGGGATTGCATACCACTAAATCTTCCTCGTCCACGACCTTGTACGTACCTTCTGTGAAAGATATTGTTCCTGTATTCCTATTCAGGCATTTTATACTGAGAACGACCAGTATCTAAGGTGTCTGCTGTCTCGGGCTCCGTTTTTATGGTAATTTTAGTTTTGTCCTCTGATGCAACAGATTGCTTCCATAGAAATTTATTAAGTAACAGGACATATGGTCAGGAAGGGTGGTTTTTTTTTTTTTTTTAATCAATTCCTGTTAACACTAATTATTTTTCAGTCTGTGATAAACATGCACAATCCACCACCTTGAAAGCTAATGTAGGCTTTGGCATTTCTATGTAATGTGTCTTCACTAAATTGTACAGTTTGTTATACCTCATTATATAATCATCCATTGTCATGAGAACCATTATCTTAAATCTATCAAGCTTTGACCATGACTCATATGCACTTACCAGTTAATCGTTCTTGTTCACTTATCAAGAAATTACAGCAGTACTTTGAGACCATCATCATCATCATCTAAACTTGTTATATCCAACTCGCTGAAAACCTTGTCTCTTGCCCCACTGTCCTCCGGGAATGACAGAACAGCTGCTAATCTCTGCTTCTTCTTGGTCAGTTTCATAACCTTCATCCATGCTTTAATTTAAATTTTCCATCTCCCTAAACGCTTACTAAATGTTGTTGGAATATTATATCCCTCAGCAACTGCCATAATATGTTGTACAAGTCAC
>NW_024740202.1:110619-123119 GCF_018991925.1 Homarus americanus | reverse complement strand
TGGGGACAGCTATTTCTAAACGTTAGACTCGTGATGGGGATGAGTTGACCCAGCCCCGAGGCGACGGTGTGTGGGGAGAGGAGATGAAGGGGAGAATAGGGGGGTGGGGTGGGGAGGAAGGAGATAGAAAGAAGGAAGAATGAAGGATGAGTAGGGAGAACGACTGAAGGGTAGGTGGGGAGAGAGGGAAGGAAGAATTGGATGAGAAGAAGGGGTGAGGAGACGATGTGGGGAGGATGATTGGGAGAGGAGAGGAAGAAGAACGGGAGATGGGGGAGAAATAAGGAAGGGAGGAAGTAGGGTAGTGATGAGAGACGACGGTGGGAAGGATGGGAGGAAGAATGGAATCGGGAGGGAAGAATGAGAGAGGAAAGGAGACAAAGACGAAAGGTAGAATGAAATTAAACATTGTGTGTGAGAGAGAAAAGGAGAATAAAGATGAAAAAAAGTGAAGGAAATCTCAAAACAAGAAAAAAATTCTCTCACCCAATGGTACGACAACATCTCCCTCGACAATCTGGCAACGAACGACCAGACTCCGCCCACTACTCCCACACTACCAGCCGTACGATGAAAGTCAAAATAACGCCTCTAACTGTAATTTTGTCTTCCAGTGATTCATCAGACAATAATTAATATATTTTTTTAAGTTTCAATAAAATCAGTGTAATAGTTTTATGAATAAACAAGACAAAGACACAGGTGATAAAATCAGTAATTACAAACAGCAATAAAACACGATAAACAGGAACTAGAGGAAAAGCGATTAAGAAAATAGAGAGAATAAGCGAAAAGGGATAACAGGTATGAATAGTGAGCAAGATAACGGAGAGATAGAAAAAATGTAATTGAAAGAGGGAGATAGAGAGAGAGAGAGAGAGAGATCTAAGGTGAAGTGACTAGGCAGAAACTCACTTAAGATCTCTCAATAATAAAACAACTAACGCACTTTATTGAACCAGTTGGAATACATCTAAGTAAAAATTCAATTGAAATAAAATAAAATAACGAGAAAAATAAATAAAGACAAAAATATAAAAATGGTTTGTTACGTATTACAAGGAATATATTTCTCTAATATATTTCTCCTTAATAATATATTAAACACAAAAAAAAATCCTACTACAATATTCCCTAAGTATTTTCGTTTTAATTTGCTTAAGCAGAAGTGTCAATTTGCTCATTAAAATCACTTGATAACGTTTAAAATATAATGAAAACTGGTTCTCCATCCTGGTCGACGGTCTGTGAGGCTACGACACTAAATCATTTACATATACTAACACACAACTAACTAAACTATTTTAACTAAACAATTTTATTTATTTTTTTCATATAAATAGACTGAGTTATTCACTTTTAAGTTTATTTGGTTTGTGTTTTATTCTTAAATGTTTTAATACCGTAGTCGCTCCTCGCCCGACTGTCAACAAGGACCTGTGTTGACAGTCGAGTTGACGTCATATTTAAAACCCAAAGTTAATTTATTTAGTGTAAGTTCTTATTCCCTCTTATGGAAACCAACTTAAGAACGCATAAGGTTAGAAAATTGTTGTTTATTATATTTTTTAAGTAGAAATATACTAAATTATACCATTAGCTGAACCTAACCAAACCTATACGGAACCTAACCAAACCTATACGGAACCCAACCAAACCTTTACGGAACCTAACCAAACCTATACGGAACCCAAACAAACCTTTACGGAACCTAACCAAACCTATACGGAACCTAACCAAACCTTTACGGAACCTACCAAACCTTTACGGAACCTAACCAAACCTATACGGAACCTAACCAAACCTATACGGAACCTAACCAAACCTATACGGAACCTAACCAAACCTATACGGAACCTAACCAAACCTATACGGAACCTAACCAAACCCACTGAACCCAAGTAAACCAAGCCTAACGATCTGATTGTTTAGGTAAGGTTTCGTTTATTTATTTTTTCTTAAATGAAATATTTTAAATGCATGAAACCGCAACAGCCATAATTAAAATAACTACGCCTCTGATCTTCATAAATACCATAATTTCACTATCTGCTGCATGTATAAATAATTGTCCTGTGAAATTTGCATTGCCAGTTTTTTTTTTATATTATACAATTTATATAAACGAGCGCATGAGATTATTTTGTTATGTTGACTAAATATAATGTTTGTTCACGTGATATTTGAGTTGCGTCTCTGGTTAGTTAGTCCATGAGTGAGTCAACCAATCAGACGTCGGGGACAAGTGTACTCAGACTTTAACTTATCAGAGTAAATTACTTGGGTTTTATTGAGGTTTAGTCATTTAGTTTATTAGGAAAAGTTTATTTGGTGTAGTTTTACATTGAATTTGTGTAATGAGGGTTGGCGACCACGGCCCACCACAGTCAATCGTTCTCGGGGTGTGTTTACGAGTCCTACCGATGTTGTGTGTTTAAAGGGACTTATAACCTTTAATTCCTGTCATCCATCTTAGTATCGTGTCTTCTTTCCCTGGCCCCCCTACCCTTAGTTTACCTTAATACCCCTACCATTATCCTCTGACCCCTAATAATGCGACTAAAGTATCTCATCGTATTCTACAACTTACCAGTACTTCTTTCGTACGTTTTTTGTCTATCAGTACAATTTAAACACACACACTCGTAGCCCTACAATCCCAAGGTCTGCCTCTGTGTCTAGTATTAAAAATATACTTAAAGAACAAAGAATCGTACATTATATATTCTGATCTTGGGTAAAACGAAAACAAAATGTTCTCATAATGTACATATTGATTCAGAAACTTTTATATTCATTTATGTTAACCCGGAGGGGAAAAAAGTGAAAGAAAATATAACTAGATGGGAATTAATGTCGTTCATCCGTGTCCGTATGAGATCGTTTGGCTCTGGCTTTGGGTAACGTTCATCAAACGCTTGGTAACGAGGGGCGGTGTATGCGTTGAGTTAAGTGCCCCAGTGTGGGTTTATCGCATAATACGGGTCAACTACCACATTAGAGAGCTATTAAACATTCATAACTTGGGCTTTGATTATCACTTCAATTATTCATTAGAACAGCTTAAGGGTGAATATGTTCTTGTGTTTTTTACGTCCTGGTTTAAGATAGTGGAGGTGTAAGGGTGGTTAATCGTCAGGTGAAATAAGCTGGGTTGGATAATAAAGCTTTTCAATGGCTTAAACTTTCTCTTGGATAAAACTTTTACTTGTATATAACCTTTGACATTATAAGTGAACAAGAAAATGTTTCAAAGTATATTTTCTAGTTGGTGAAAGCTAAGGAAAGGTATTATTGGTCTACCGAGGGGAAAGTTGGCTTGAGGAAAGTCCAATTGAGAATCCTTGATGTTGTGTGAGGGGAAAGGTGAGGGAAGGGAGAGAGTGAACAAGGTGAGGTGAGGGGAAAGAGAGAAAACAGGTAGAGATGGGGGGAAGGAAGAAGAAGAAGAAGAAGAAGAAGGGAAGGAGGTGGATAAGGAGGTGGAAGAAGAGGAGAAAGAAGGCGCCCCGAAGATTAAATGACAGATAACAAACATTTATCAGGCGACGAGAGAGAGAGAGAGAGAGAGAGAGTTAGCCGACTGACTTGAGTTGAGTGAGTCAGTGTACGGTGAACTACGGTGGGGTGAGGACGTGTGTGTCGACCACCACCACAGTCAGCTGGCCAGGGTAAACAATTCACTACGCTCGAGTTTATTTTTGTCACTTGAAAACTTTAATTCCTTACACTGAAAACCTTGTGTTAGTGTGTGTGTGTATTTTAATGTTTACGACGATAAGTTACTTAGAAAAGATTCAAATCCTCGGAAGGTATAATTTACTTATTTACTTAAATGTTGTGTATGGGTGCTTGTGGTAGTATAAGTGATATGTGTTTTGGTAATGATATAAGTGTTGATACTTATAAATACTTACGAACACAAGGAAATATGTTAGGAAACGATAAAACACTTATACGCGTTGATTTTTATAAGTGTAAACCAGTTGTAATTTCTCCAAGTTTAAC
This sequence comes from Homarus americanus, assembly GCF_018991925.1. Classification (NCBI taxonomy): domain Eukaryota; kingdom Metazoa; phylum Arthropoda; class Malacostraca; order Decapoda; family Nephropidae; genus Homarus; species Homarus americanus. The sequence goes on along the minus strand of NW_024740202.1, from coordinate 119,111 downwards.
CATAAGTAGAATTTAAGTAAATTCTTGTACTTGATTGAGGTTCCATCATTTATAAGTAATGTAAAGTTTAAGTCAACCGCCTTCTACTTACAAAAAGTGTGGTGTAAAGTGTGGTTCTGTCTGTTAATTATTTAGTAAGATGTAACCTTATTCACTTACTTAAATCCTAAGTTAGGCTGTTTATAAGTAACTCCGTATACTTAACCCCTTGAGCATGATGACTTAACCCCTTGAGTACGATAACTTAACCCCTTGAGTACGATGACAACCCTTGAGTACGATAACAACCTAGGTACGATGACTTGCCTTGAGTACGATGACAACCTTGAGTACGATGACTTAACCTTGAGCATGATGACTTAAACCCTTGGTGATAGCAACCCCTTGAGTACGATAACAACCCCTTGAGCATGATGACAACCCCTTGAGTACGATAACAACTTGAGTACGATGACTTAACCCTTGAGCATGATGACATACCTTGGTACGATACTTAACCCCTTGAGTACGATGACTTAACCCGCAGGTACGATAACAACTCCTTGAGTACGATGACTTAACCTTGAGTACGATAACAACCCCTTGAGTACGATGACTTAACCCCTTGAGTACGATAGCAACCCTTGAGTACGATAGCAACTTGAGTACGATGACTTAACCCCTTGGTACGATGACACTTATGAGCATGATGACAACCCCTTGAGTACGATACTTAACCCTTTAGGTACAATGACTGCTTATGGTACAATGTTTTAACCCTTTTAGTACAATGACTTAACTCCTTGTGTAAAATGTCTTATCCTTGAGTACAATGACTTGTGCAATTACAATGACTTAACCCTTGGTAATGGCTTACCCTTGAGTACAATGTCTTAGCCTTGGTGCAATGACTTAGCCCTTGAGTACAATGTTTTAGCCAGCAGTACAATGACAACCCTTTCAGTACGAGGTGTTAACTCTCTGAATACAGGGATATTTTCTTCAGGTGCTAAGTCATCGTACTCAGGGATCATCAATACTCAAGGGATAAGTCATCGTACTCAAGGGATCTTAATCTACTCAAGGATTGATCATCTCAAGGTGTTAAGTCATCGTACTCAGGGATAAGTCATTTACTCGAAATCTCGTACTCAGGGTATTAAAATGATTTAAGTAATTCCTCACAGGTATGTCTTCTAAGTAAGTGTGTGTGTGTGTGTGTGTGTGTGTGTGTGTGTGGAGGTCGTTGGTTTTATATATCTGATAAAAATGACAGGAAATGTTTACTTAACTTACTTATAAAAGAAGGGAAACACTTAACAAATGTCAACCTGACCTTTTAAGTGTTTTATAAGTGCTGTCTGGAGTGTAACTTAAAAATGTCAATATATTTTTGTTTTTACTTAATGGTAAGGTTAGGAGGTTGTGTGTCTGTATGAGTGAGGTACAAGTGAGAGACACAAAGTGAAGACACAAGGGAGAACACAAATAGAGACACACAAGGGAGAGACACAAGGAAGGAACACAAGGAAGAGATTCGTCAGGAGGTGATTGACACACAAGTGATGCAATTTTAGTGTCTTAGGGATGGAGGTAGGGGAGGGTGGGGGAGGGAGGGAGGGTGGGGGGTGGAGGGAGGGTGGGGAGGGAGGGAGGGTGGGGAAGAGGGGAGGGTGAGGTGAGGGTGGGGGAGGGAGGGAGGGTGGGGGAAGAGGGGAGGGTGAGGAGAGGGAGGGGTTGGTGGTGAAGGGGGGAAGGGAGGGGGAAGAGAAGGTGTTAGGGGAGGTGTGTGTGTGTGTGTGTGTGTGTGTGTGTGTGTGTTGTGTAATAATAATAATAATAATAATAATTGACGGTTTATTGAAAAAGTTCTGCAGCCCGAAGGCTGAAAATATACATTGGACATGAATGACTTATTACATACTTTGGTGGTTTAACAAAAGCCTTCATTAGAAAGGTAAAGGAACATACAGTGAACATACAGATTAATGTAGGTGTTGAACAGCAAAAACGTAGTGTAGTAACTCCTTCAGATGGTGTTATGAGGGACCTCACGTGGTGTAGTAGTTCCCCCAGATGGTGTTAGGAGGAGGGCCTCACGTGGTGTAGTAATTCCCTCCCAGATGGTGTTATGAGGGGCCTCAACTACCACCCCTCACCAACCACAACTACCACCCCTCACCAACCACAACTACCACCACTCACTTAACCACAACTACCACCACTCCCTTCACCACCACAACAACAAAGCCAATAGTTAATTAAGTCCTCTACCATAACTCTCTATCACTCTAATTACCCCTTTAATTAGACTCAAACATAACTCATTAATATGCACACTTACTCATTAATTGAGGTCAAATAAATTAATTGAAGAAAATAATTATTTTTAAATATTTTATCTTATTTTATTTTTATTAATTTTTATTATTATTTTTATTTTTATATTTTCTAGATATTTCATTTTTATTTATTTTTTATTTTTATTTATTTTTTATATTATTATTATTATTATTATTATTATTATTATTATTATTATTATTATTATTATTATTATTATTATTATTATTATTATTATTATTAATATTTTATTATTTTATTATTTTTTGGTCTGGAAGTAAAGTCTTTCTGAAGAATCTTTTGTTAGGAGTGAAAATAAAGAGAGTATTGTGCTGTAAGTGCTGGTGGGCTGTGACAAGAGAAGAGAGAGGCCTTAATTGTTTATGAAGCATCAATAGTTTTGTTTTTGTTTTTTACCTAGGAACTTTTGTGTATTATTATTATTATTATTATTATTATTATTATTATTATTATTATTATTATTGTTGTTGTTTGAAATACATAATGAACACCCACACAACACCACAACACACCACAACACACCACACACACCACACCACACCACAACACCCACACAACCACAACACACCACAACACCACAACACACCACACACACCACAACACACCACAACACACCACAACACACAACACCACAACACAACATACAACACTATAGGCCAAGAGACAGTGTTCATGTCAGTACAGTACAGCATTAAAGGTGTTTGATAAGACTCATTACGTCTCCTGCCTACCACCACTCCCTGTGTGTGGGGTACTGTCTAACTTGTGGGGTTGTGGTTGGTGATTGTGGGTGGTAGTTGGTGGTTGGTGGTTGTTATTAGTCGTAATAGTTGTAGCAGTGGTTGTGGTGGTAGTAATACTAGTTGTGTTAATAATAATAATAATATAACAACAAAAACAACAGCAACTTCCCAATTATCGCCTTCCAGAACAAAGACATTGAGAGAGAGAGAGAGAGAGGTCATTGTGGGAAGGTTATTTATGTTAGTTAAGTGCAGTATTGACTCTCTCTCTCTCTCTCTCTCTCTCTCTCTCTCTTCCGTCCTTCCGTCTCCCTATCCCTTTCCCCCATTCTTTCCCCTTATCCTTTCTCTTCCTCTCCCTTCTCCCTCTCACTTCCCTTTCCTCTGCACTCTTTCTTCCTCTCACTTCTCCCCTTTCCCTCTCCCATCTTTCTCCTCCTGTTCTTAGCTCTACTTTCCTCTCCCTTCACTCACCTTCTCTCCCTTCTCCTCTTCACTCATCTCTTCTCCCTCTTTTCTTCTTCCCTTCTCTGTTTTCTCTTCTTCCCTTCCCTCTTCCTATCCCTCATCCTCTCCCTCCTCTCCCTCACCCTTCACCTCACCCCTCACCTCTCCCCTCACCCTTCACCCCTTCACCTCTCCTCGCCCTCACCCCATCCCTCACCTCTCACCCTCCCCCATCTCCTCTCACCCCCATCTCCCCTCACCCTCATCCCTCTGGTTGTCTCTTGAGGAGCAATTACCAGGAGGTGGTCCGTGTGGTCCCAACCTTTACCTGATGACTTAATTGTGAGGTCTCTCTCTCTCTCTCTCTCTCTCTCTCTCTCTCTCTCTCTCTCTCTCTCTCTCTCTCTCTCTCTCTCTCTCTCTCTGATGACTTAATTGTGAGGTCTCTCTCTCTCTCTCTCTCTCTCTCTCTCTCTCTCTCTCTCTCTCTCTGATGACTTAATTGTGAGGTAGTTCTCTTTCTCACATTCTCTCTCTGTTATTATTATTATTATTATTATTATTATTATTATTATTATTATTATTATTATTATTATTATTATTATTATCACTTCTTAACTAAAGCTTTCATAACATACAATGAAAATACTAAAATATTTGGTTAGGTTAGGTTAGGTTAGGTTAGGGGGGCTAATCTTCAGGTGATCCCCAGTCAACAAAACCCTGTCCACACACCTACTGTCTCACCCTGCCAACAAATAGACAGAAAATAGACGTATCATTAGACGGAATCGATAATGCAATTGCAAGTACTCCCCTTATCAATGCTAGTACCCGAAACAACTATAAGACTCGTATTATTTGTAATATTGGTCACATAACATTAAGATAATTTGCAACACATATTTAAACCTTTGCAATAACCATGAAAGTAATTGCAATAACATATAGTGGTAATAACACAATTGCAACATTAACAACATTTTAAATCAACTACTGTAATAATCTCTCACGTTGCAATAATATCAACAGTTGGGAGTAGCAACACTAATGTGACTCTTCATTTATGCAACACTGGACGTAGCAACCATTAAAATCACTTGCAACAAAGGTTTAAAAAAACATTTGCAACACCTCTAATGCAACTACAACAATACAAACACAACTCCAACTACATCACTCATCATTCCTGCAACACTGGACGGAGCAACATTACAATCACCGTGCAATAAAGGTTAATACATTGGTGCCATTAACAATAACACCTATAAGAGTCATTAATGATGCTAATATCGGCCATAACAGCGCTCTGATTAATTACCTTTGTAGTGACACTCGTGACTTGGGTCTGTTATGGCAGGTGATTAATGCAAAACTAATTAATTATAGATATACCTGTATAGTTAATTACAAAGGTATAGTTAATTACATATGTTTAATTAATTACAAAAAGTATAGTTAATTACAAATGTATAATTAATTACATGTCTAATTAATTACAAAAAGTATAATTAATTACAAAATCGATAATTAATTACAGGTGTATAATTAATTACGAAAATTATATAATTAATTTGAAAATAATTAATTACAAGTGTACAATTAATTACTAAAAGGTATAACTAATTACTACATAAAATTCACCATAGAAGAGTATGATAAATTACAAGACAAAGTATGGAATATTTTTAATTACCATACAGTCTCTCTAACATGGTACAGCTTCAGCTACAATAATTAATTAACTACGAGAATATAATTAATTCTGAAATAGTATAATAAGATTTAAAACGAGTATAATTATTCACAGACAACTTTATAGATTATACAACTTATTCTATCAGTTCTAACCAGTGGAAATACAACAAAATTATAGAATATTTGAACTTAACCTAACCTAACCTAATCTAGCCATGCATTTGGTGTTAGAAGCGTGGAGGGGACGGCGCCAGCGGATGTAGTCTGGGGGACCTCTTTCCTGTGTGATAAAATTGACATTCAGCTGCTGACAGAGAGAGAGAGAGAGAGAGACTTATTTTTATTTTTATCATTTCTACCCCATTCATGCTCTCTCTCTCTCTCTCTCTCTCTCTCTCTCTCTCTCTCTCTCTCTCTCTCTCTCTCTCTCATCTCTCCCCTCCCTCTCCTCTTCCTTTCCTTCCCTTCATTACCCTTCACTCCTTACCTTACCCTCAACCCTCACCCCTCCCTCCCACCCCTCCCTCTCACCCCTCCCTCTCACCCCTCCCTCTCCCCCCTCTGAACTCAACATTCAATCCGTCCTTCAGGGTAAAGCAACAGACAGACTTCAAGAGGGAGGGGGGAGGGAGATGAGGAGGGAGGAGAAAGTGGGAGGTTGAGAGGTGGGAGGGAGGGGTGAAGGAGGTGGGATGGGGGGGTAGGAAGGAGGGGAGGTGAAGGAGGTGGGAGGGGGTGAGGAAGGTGGTGGGGAGGGAGGGGTGAGCGTGGATGAGTGGATAGCTCTGTGGCCGAGAGTACTGTACAGGATATTGAGACTAGGCAACCTCCCTAACCTAACGTAAGCCTAACCTGCCTAACCTAACGTAATCCTAACCTAACCTAACCAACCCTAACCTAACCTAACCTAACCTTAACCTAATGGGCCTTAACCTAGCGGGCCTTAACTTAACAGGGTCCTTAGATACGTACCACCTGAACCTATTAGTTAATGAACCACTATACACACACACACACACACACTCACACACAATCACATCATCCCCCTCTCTACCCCCACTCACCCCTCTACCCCCTCCTCCCTCTCTACCCCCACCCTCTCTCACCCCCACCAACTCTTACCGGGAATTCTCATTTACTAAAGTATCCCTAAGCCATTTTCTTCATCCACTTCCGTTTTCTTTATCGTATTTCCTCTTATTGTGTAAACATTGGCAATAAACATGACTCAGAGTTACACCGAGGTCTGTTTGTTTGATGTTTTCTCGTTAAATGTTAGAATTTAATTAACGAACGAAAATAACATTAGAATTAACACTGAGACTCTACCTTAACTAGATACGTTCACTTAGCACCAGTTAAGAGACAAGAGAGAGAGAGAGAGAGAGAGAGAGAGAGGTGCCAGTGTGTGTGTGTGTGTGTGTAAAAGAAGAATAACTTAGCAAACACACACACACACACACACACACACACATACAACTTAATATACTAAAAATTCACAATAAAATGAGAAATTTAATGATGGTTAAAAATATCGAGACAGACAGACAGACGATCCATTGTCTCTAATCCATATTGATCCATCATGTATAATTGTATGTGATCTGCCTGTAATCCACCTTGATACACCTCTAATTCTGCTGTGATCCGTCTGTATATCAACGTGATCTGCTTATGATGTGATCCACGAGTTATAATGATCTACAGTGATCCTCTTTTAGTAGGACTTGACCTGTGTGTGTGTGTGTGTGTGTGTGTGTGTGTGTGTGTGTGTGAGTTTGATAATGATGGTAATACCACCACCACCACCACCACCACCATTATTCCCCCCAATAGCCACACCTTCTCCGCCATTTTATTACCTTTAAATTAACTATCTTAATACATAAGTACCTACTGTACCCTAGATGTGTTGCAGCATCGGGAGGTAGGTTACGGTGACATGCGGCCATGGGAAGAAGAAGAAGGCTCGCTGTCCCCGCGTCCAGAATCCTCGACCACTGACGTCCACACGGGCTTCGTTGGATGTGTTTGAAGTCCTGTGACGGAGGTTCTCACCGTCCAATGGAAGGAGGGGCGGTTCCACCATGACGTCGTGGCAGATTTCCTTCAGTATATTTGCTGTTAGATCCCTTACTTCGTCATGCCTCATGCATATGAAGCCCCCTTTCTTGCACACCATGGCGTGGTCGACGTCATAGGAAGAGCCACACACGCATTGAGAGGGCAAACCTTCTACTGGCCTACTGTACCTTAGTGCTGAGGATGACTCTCCATCCGTTTGCATCCAGACCTGAAGGGCCGGCTCCTCCCTGAGTCTTCAGTGCCTTTTTCCACACCATCCCTCCTGTTATTTTCTCGAACAGGACGGCATTTGGTGGGATATAGTCACCCTGGAACCTGATGCCTTCCTCTTCACTTGCAGGGGGATGTTTTTCCTTCAGTTGTTGTAATGTCTCTCTGTTTATTGGCAGAACCCCACCGGAGGATTCCTCTGTGAGAGATCTTACCGCCAAGGACACTTTTCCCACCCGCTTCTTGTTACCAAATTTTCTGGCAAAATCCTCTGTGTTTTGCTTTCCGTCTCCTATGAATTCTTTACTCTCCTGCCGTGTTCTTGCTTCACACAGGCGATCATCAAGGGCCCCTTTCTGCCACATTGTCAATCTCCTTTTCATTGCTGTCACATTTTCTTTGCCCCTAGACCTTGCGTGTGTCCTCTGACAGAATAGATGGGGTATTATGACCAGTATTTGAAGAGCTAATGGGGCCAGGGGAGCGTCATGAGTTACTTGTTTATGAGGCAAGTCTTCTCCCGGATCATTTCTTTGGTGGCCGCACACTATGGTGGCTCAAAGAGGTTAGCTGGCGACCACATGACCACTACTCCTACTATTACATTATGTATCAAAAATATAATTGATAACTAAATGGCAAAAATCGGTGGTAATTTAATGTGACGTGTACAGTATGCAAATTTTCATAATGTGTTAATTAAGTGGGCTATTAAGATGTAAATTGTGTTGATGAGAGAGAGAGAGAGAGAGAGAGAGAGAGAGAGACAAAAATAAGTCGATATTACGCTAAATACACACAATTGATAGATAGATAGTTAGATAGATAACGTATACAAATAATATATACTTTGTCATGTATATAAAATTCCTTCTAATATATATATATTTTTTTTCATTTCAGAGTCGAAAAAAAATAATGGTTCATCATCTGGCAATATTTAGTGGCCCGTCGGAATACAACATCAAC
>NW_024740202.1:98119-105619 GCF_018991925.1 Homarus americanus | reverse complement strand
TCCTTCCTAAATATTTTAATTCATATTGGCTGAAGAATTTCACTGAGTTTAGTTTGGATATTAAGTCATCGTACTCAAGGGGTTTAGTCATCGTACTCAAGGGGTTAAGTCATCGTACTCAAGGGGTTAAGTCATCGTACTCAAGGGGTTAAGTCATCGTACTCAAGGGGTTAAGTCATCGTACTCAAGGGGTTAATAGTCTCTAATTTTACTCAATGTCTCTTTATCTCCATTATTCTGTCATTAACCTTCACTCCCTCCCTTCCTTCACTCCCTCCCTTCCTCTCCCATAGCCCTTCCTTCACTCCCTCCCTTCCTCTCCCATAGCCCTTCCTTCACTCCCTCCTCTTCCCTTCTCTCTCACTCAGTAATCGTTTCCTAATGGTTCTCATAATCACCCAACTACCATTACCAAGAAGCACTCGTTACGACCGGGAGGGAAGATTACCACAGGGATACCAAGACTCGCTAACGATACCACCAGATACCCAGAATCATTGTGTGATGGTCGCTCTGTGCACACACACACACACACACACACACACACACACACACACACACACACACACACACTACTCCCCTGTCACTCAAGTATGACGATCATCCAGCTATGATACAATAATATGAGTTATTAAGGATGTCACCTTTATTGGTGAGTTCTAAAGGTGGTTATAGAGGCCGATACGGGACCGGCAGGGTCGTCCACAGATGTTGCACATGTGGAGGGCTACATCTAGTGCGGGAGGGGCGGCGGCAGCGTCTTTCCGGCGTTGGCGCTTGTCTGCCTCGGTTTGCAGTCGAGTTAACTCTAAAGTATTGACACCTTCTCGTGTGGTGCTCCTCCAAGCGTTACGGTGTGGAGTAATCGTCTCCCAGGTGAGGGGGTCGATTTGGCACTTTTTCAGGTTTGTCTTAAGACTATCCTTATACCTTTTCAGTTGCCCGCCGGCGTTACGTTTACTATTCGTTAGGTGACTGTAAAATAGCTGCTTTGGCAGTCTACTGTCGTCCTGCTGGTAGCATGGCCAGTCCAACGTAGTTGTTCATGGATAATGGTAGCCTCGATGCTCTGAGGTTGAAGTTAAGGTTAAGTTAGATTGATAGAGCGCGAGGTTAGATTAAGATGTAAGGTTAGGTTAGATTAGGTTAACCCAGGTCAGGACATATGCTAGATTAGGTTAAGTTAGGTTAAACTAGGTTAGCTTAGGTTAAGTCGAGTTAGAATAGGTTAGGTTGGATTAACCCTTAATTTGCCTTTTGAATAAAATCGTCTGGCGGTAACCAGAATAAAATGGTAAGTGCGGAAATGGCAGCGACAGGGTCAAGTACGGTTAAGTCAGGTTAAATTAGGTTAGGTATAGTTACTTTAGGTTAAGGTTAGGTTAAAGTTACGTTAGATTAAGGTTAGGTTAAAGTAGCAAAGGTCACTCGTGGTAGAGACTAATTAGACCCAGAATAACGTGACCTTGATGCTACTATAGGAGACAGTTTTACCTGCTGCGGGGGAAAATATTTGGACCTTTTACTGACGCAGATGTTCTGATGAACTGGTGTTTACTGCTGGTTCCTCTCTGGTGGTGGTGGTGGTGTGGTGGTGGTGGTGGTGGTGATGGTGATGATGGTGGTGGTGGTGGTGGTGGTGGTGGTGGTGATGGTGATAGTGATGGTGGTGGTGGTTGTGGTGTTGATGGTGGTGGTGGTGGTGGTGGTGGTGATGGTGATGGTGTTGGTGGTTGTGGTGGTGATGGTGTTGGTGGTGATGGTGATGATTATTCTACTACTACTACTCCTTATATTCCCCTAAATTAACCCACATCACCATTAATCCATCAGAAAATCACCATTAAATCACCACCATTAACTCACCACAAAAAATCACCATTAAAATCACCACTTACACCCGCCTGTAAAACCCAATAGAAAGTCACCATTAAAACATCACAATCAGATCACCATTAAAAGCTTCACTCCCCCCTCCCTTTCCCTCACTGACAGCTCACCATAAAGCCATTAGAGACTCACCATTAGCCGTGAGTGGTGAAAGCTCTGCTGGTATGAAAGCCTACCCGACCACCAAGCAAATTACATCACTGAGGAGAAAAGTGCTGTGGTTTGTTTGTGTGTCCGTGAGGGTTGGCTTATGGGCGGTGGGTGGGCGGTGGGTGGGTGGGGGATTGCGGGCGTGGTTTGTGGATGGGTGTTTGTGATTGGTTAGTTACTCCTGATTGGTAATTGTGGGTAGCTGATTGGCTTTTAGTACAAATTGTCTGAGGTTGTAAACTATAATAATTGTTTGTGGTGGTTGAGGCAGTTGTTTGCATTCCTACACGACTTGATATACATTGTTTATTGTTTATGGTTCGCCAGGGTGAGCATTACTTCTTCTGTGTCTTACCTTGGCACTCGTTCGCCAGGGTGAGGTTTCAGTGTTTATTTAATTGGATTTATTTATTTATTTTTCTTCGTGATTGCGTTCTGGGGGGGGGGGGTGATTAGCACTTTTTTTCCTCCCTGTTATTTACAATCATAAGAACACAGGTGATTTCTCATATCCAATCACATCTTTCCCTAATCACTTTACCTGGGGACACACCTTGATAATCCCAATTCATCTGTAGACCCAATCGTAGTCATGTCCAATCCCACACAATCATACCATCCAATCAATTTACCTGGGGGTTACACCTTGATGATCGGCTGTTAATACTACTTAGGTCTGACCTTTAATTATCGCCAGCAGTTTGACCTAGGGGGAGGAGGATTAATGCTAGCGTTCTCGTAATTAAAAAAAAATCCCCAGAAGTCGACAGTAATCCTCCATCCGGATTTATTAAGTCATTCGGACGGTATTTTTCGCTACATTAAACTTGGTATAGGAGAAATTGAGGTAGGGTAGAGGCTTAGTATAGTTTCGACGCCATTTTGTATGCTACGTTAAGTGTGATATTTAACTTAGGAACCTTTGAGAATCCACCTTTCAATAAACTAAAAATACTTTGACCGAATCTCAATCCTTAACCCCTTCCTCCCCTGAAAAAAAAATAAAACGTTTAGATTCCTCTTCTGTGTATCAGATAACTGTTTTGTAGGTTTGGCAGTTCTCTCTCTGAGGTGGAATTCGATCCTTTGTTGTTATGGTGAAATTGTGGCGACTCTTCATCCATCATTTATTTACAAAGAGACGCGCCACTACCTCGTATAGGATCGGATTCCAAGAGAAGTTACAATGTTATAATCGAATGGTTCTGTAGGATGAGAGATTCCAGTGTTTTGTTTTTGTCTTTCGTGTGTTATGGCGTCTATAGTTTCTGATATGGGATTTGATTTCAATATAAGATTTAAAGTATTATTAAAAGTATATGTTAGACGGATAATTCGAATCTCTTTTGTTATTTTGGAATTATGTCGTCTATAGTTGCTGGTATGGGGTTCGATTTCAATATAAAACAAAATAACAATAATATATGAATGCCGGAAAAGTCGATTCTCTTTTCTTATTTTGAAGTTATGGCGTCTATAGTTCCTCGTATGAGATTTGATTTCAAAATAAAACTAAAAATACTATTAAAAGTATAGGTGAGACGGATAATTCGATTCTCCTTTGTCATTCTTGAGTTATGGCGTCTATAGATCCACTGTTTACACGCACATATATAACAGAAGCTATTATGGGATTCGATTTCACCCAAACAATACGTGATAAAAAGCTGATGTATGAGAGATATCCCGATTTTCTTTTGTCTTTCGAGGATTTACAACGTCTATAGCTTGCCATTTCCCCTTTAAAAGACAATACGAGTCTCTCAAGATTTATAGATAGATGATCCGACACTTTGTATTGCTGTTATGAGAGAGAGAGAGAGAGAGAGAGAGAGAGAGAGAGAGAGAGAGAGAGAGAGAGAGAGAGAGTACTAAGGGGTTAAGTCATCGTACTCAAGGGGTTAAGTCATCGTACTCAAGTGGCTAAGTCATCATATTTGAAGGGTTACATCATCATACTCAAGGGGTTAAATCATCATACTTAAGGGATTAAATCATTGTATTCAAGGGGTAAAGTCATCATATTTAAAGGGTTACATCATCATTCTCAAGGGGTTAAATCATCGTACTCAAGGGTTAACATCCTAAATAAAAAATATATACCACATCAAAACGAACCATTAACAAAATAGATCACATTTAACTAAAAAAAAATAATTTACATTTTTTTTTACATCACGCCAACTTGACAGGTGTAAATACGAAAAAAAAAAACCAAATCACGGTGCAAAATTTACGCCAAAATTCGCCAAAAACACGAATTTATATACCCAGTACAAATACCAATGACACGATGGTCCGTTTTCCTCCTTGGGTTTAACGCGACTGACGGGCTTATGAGACGGTGTGGGTTAGCTCCCTCTTGCCTCCAGCGCTCTGTCAACCCCGTCTCGACCAATCCCCGTCAACCAATAGCAAGGGGATAGATGACTTGGTAATGACGTAAGTGTATCTCTCTCCCCGCCTCACTTTTGGGGAGATTGGGGGGAGATTAGTGTGGGGAGATTAGGGTGTGTGTGTGGGGAGGTGTGGGTGGGGAGTTGTAGGGATGTGGGGGGGGTAGAGGATGTGGGTAGGATGTGGGGATGTGGGGAGTTTAGAGTGTGTGGGGAGATTAAAGTTTATGAGGACATTTGGGGAGGTGGGGAGATTATGGCGGATGGGGAGATTGTCATGGGAAAATTGTCATAGGGAGATTTCATGCTGAGATTATATTGGAAGATTATCATTGGGGTGTTTACTTTGGGAGATTACTCTGGGGAGATTAAGTTTAATGGGTGATTAGGGTAGTCGGGTTAAGCTGTAGTGGCATTACGTTGGGGAGGTTAATTTGTGAGGTGATTACGGTGGGGAGATTAAAATGGGGGAGATTAAATGTGTAAGGTGATTAGCGTCTGTAGGGAGATTAGAGTTGACTCGGGTAGGGAAGTCGCTGGGAGAAGGTAGGGAGGGGTGGGGAGGCATTGAACGGCGTGAGGAGGCGTGAGGAGGCGTGAGGCGTGAGAGGAGGCGTGAGGAGGCGTGGGGAGGCGTGAGGGAGGCGTGAGGGAGGCGTGGGAGGCGTGAGGAAGCGTGGAGGCGTGGAGGAGGAGGAGGCGTGGAGAGGCGTGAGGAGGCGTGGAGGAGGAGGGAGGGCGTGGAGGAGGCGTGTGAGGCGTGGGAGGCGTGGGGGAGGCGTGAGGGGAGGCGTGGAGGGAGGGCGTGAGGAGGCGTGGAGAGTGAGAACTATATATAGTGAAGTTGTGGCAGGGGGAAGAGATAGAGGCGCGACATGGACTCTGATGGAGAGATAAGACTGATAAGAAGAAGAAGAAGAAGAAAGAAGAAAGAAAGAAGAAGAAGAGAGAGCAGACAAGACACACAAGAAATACACACACACACACACACACACACACACACACACACACACACACACACACACACACACACACACACACACACACGGGGCACTTGTCTGTATTGGACGTATTTCCTCTCTCCATTAAAATCCAGGATTAGCAGGGATTAACTCCACGTTCTTCTAAATCCTCCTGTAATCCTACTTTAACCCCTCACAGTCCATTATGTAATCTGCTGTGTCTCTGTATTCCCTCTGAAATAAATCCCCTGTAATCCCCTTCACACATTGGGGTATTCTTATGTAATCTTGGTTATTAATCGCTGTTGTAATCTCCTTAGGTTTTGGCTAGGTTTTGGTTAGGTTTTGGTTAGGTTAGGTTAGAGAGAGAAGAAACGAGAGAGAGAGAGAGCGAGAGAGAGAGAGAGAGAGAGAGAGAGAGAGAGAGTATTGACTCCTTAAGTACGTACTCGACCAGTTCACTTCAGAACTCTCCCACTCGACCAATCTCTGGGTAGAAAAATGGGGAGAAAGTGAGGAAAATAGGGGAGAATTTGGGGAGAAAGTGAGGAAAATACGGGAGAAAGTAGGGAAAATACGGAAAAATGGGGAATAAATTGAGTATCTAAATTGTAACAAAAAATAAGCTTCGTCTATCCTAGGTAAAAAAGATAACCTTGTGCATCCTAAGTAAGAAAAAAAGAGCCTCGTATATCCTAGGTAAAAAAAAATATAATCACGTCTATCCTAGGAAAAAGATGTCATGATTATTCTAGTTAAAGTTATATTAAAAACAATAAGCTTTCTCATATAGCCTTGATCATACTAGAAATTGAAACAGGTGGTTATATGGGTTAGTTGACTCTCTCTCTCTTTTGCCATCGATTTTCTTTCAGTTTCTAGTTCATTGGGTAGATGGATAGATGGATGGATAGATGGATAGATGGATAGATGGATAGATGGATGGATGGTCGAAGAATTAGTTCCTGATTGACTCGTGAACTTTAGATTGAAATTTTTGGGCAGTTTAGGGAGGTTGAAATTGACTATCTATTCTCCCCCTAACCCTTAACCCCTCCCTCCTGCCCTACCTACTCTCCCTATCTTCCTCTCCCCCCCTCCCCCCCACCCTCTCCACGCTAGGATGTCTTTCAATCAACCAATCACCAACCGGACAAAATGTTTCCCCACCAATCAGGGACTAGTAGCGTTAATTAAGACATCTCATCCCTCACCCCCCCTCTCCCTTCTCTCCTTACTCCCCCTCTCCCTCCTACCTTCTCTCCCTACCTTCTCTTCTCTCCCTCTTCCATACGCTCATTACGCCAGGGCGACTTAATGACAGTATGCAAATGAGGAATGAATGTAGAAGAAAAATAAATTGCGTTTTAATATTTTTTTTCTTCTGTCATTTCAATGTTTATTTGTTTTTTTTTTTCTAATCGCTGAAGAAATTAAACCACAATTTTGTTTTTTTTGTGTTGTTGTTGTTGTTGTTGTTGTTGTTTTGTTGTTGTTGTTTTTGTTTTGTTGTTGTTGTTGTTTTTGTTGTTGCTGTTGTTTTTTACGGTAACCCACAAAAAATATTTATGTGTATGTACCTGTACCTGTGTATGTACCTGTACCTGTGTATGTACCTGTACCTGTGTATGTACCTGTACCTGTGTATGTACCTGTACCTGTGTATGTACCTGTACCTGTGTATGTACCTGTGCCTGTGTGTGTGCCTGTGCCTGTGTATGTACCTGTACCTGTGTATGTACCTGTACCTGTGTATGTACCAGTACCTGTGTATGTACCTGTACCTGTGTATGTACCTGTACCTGTGTATGTACCTGTACCTGTGTATGTACCTGTACCTGTGTATGTACCTGTACCTGTGTATGTACCTGTACCTGTGTATGTACCTGTACCTGTGTATGTACCTGTACCTGTGTATGTACCTGTACCTGTGTATGTACCTGTACCTGTGTATGTACCTGTACCTGTGTATGTACCTGTACCTGTGTATGTACCTGTGCCTGTGTATGTACCTGTACCTGTGTATGTACCTGTACCTGTGTATGTACCTGTACCTGTGTATGTACCTGTACCTGTGTATGTACCTGTACCTGTGTATGTAC
>NW_024740202.1:77500-98019 GCF_018991925.1 Homarus americanus | reverse complement strand
TAATCTACTTTCCCGAAAAGTAGAAAATCTGTCTACTTTTCGGGAAAGTAGATAACCAACTTTCCCGGAAGGTAGATATTTCCCATTTTTTATGATACAAATTTCCCGTTTTCTATGATAATCTACTTCGCAAAATTAGGTAATATTTCCCCCAAAATTCGAAAATCTACTTCCCCGAAAAGTCGATAATCTACTTTCCCGAAAAGTAGAAAATCTATCTACTTTTCGGGAAAGTAGATAACCAACTTTCCCGGAAAGTAGATATTTCCCATTTTCTGTGATACAAATTTCCCGTTTTCTATGATAATCTACTTCAGAAAATTAGGTAATATTTCCCCAAAATTCGATAATTTACTTCCCCAGAAAGTCGATAATCTACTTTCCCGAAAAGTAGAAAATCTATCTACTTTTCAGGAAAGTAGATAACCAACTTTCCCGGAAAGTAGATATTTCCCATTTTTTATGATACAAATTTCCCGTTTTCTATGATAATCTACTTCGCAAAATTAGGTAATATTTCCCCCCAAATTCGAAAATCTGCTTCCGAGAAAAGTCGATAATCTACTTTCCCGAAAAGTAGAAAATCTATCTACTTTTCGGGAAAGTAGATAACCAACTTTCCCGGAAAGTAGATATTTCCCGTTTTTTATGATACAAATTTCCCGTTTTCTATGATAATCTACTTCGCAAAATTAGGTAATATTTTCCCCAAAATTCGAAAATCTACTTCTCCGAAAAGTCGATAATCTACTTTCCTAAAAAGTAGAAAATCTATCTACTTTTCGGGAAAGTAGATAGCCAACTTTCCCGGAAAGTAGATATTTCCCAGTGTTTATGATACAAATTTCCCGTTTTCTATGATAATCTACTTCGCAAAATTAGGTAATATTTCCCCCAAAATTCGAAAATCTACTTCCCCGAAAAGTCGATAATCTACTTTCCCGAAAAGTAGAAAATCTATCTACTTTTCGGGAAAGTAGATAACCAACTTTCCCGGAAAGTAGATATTTCCCATTTTTTATGATACAAATTTCCCGTTTTTATGATAATCTACTTCGCAAAATTAGGTAATATTTCCCCCCAAATTCGAAAATCTACTTCCCCGAAAAGTCGATAATCTACTTTCCCGAAAAGTAGAAAATCTATCTACTTTCCGGGAAAGTAGATAACCAACTTTCCCGGAAAGTAGATATTTCCCATTTTTTATGATACAAATTTCCCGTTTTCTATGATAATCTACTTCGCAAAATTACGTAATATTTACCCCCAAATTCGAAAATCTACTTCCCCAAAAAGTCGATGATCTACTTTCCCGAAAAGTAGAAAAGCTATCTACTTTTCGGGAAAGTAGATAACCAACTTTCCCGGAAAGTAGATATTTCCCATTTTTAATGATACAAATTTCCCGTTTTCTTTGATAATCTACTTCGCAAAATTAGGTAATATTTCCCCCAAAATTCGAAAATCTACTTCCCCGAAAAGTCGATAATCTACTTTCCCGAAAAGTAGAAATTCTGTCTACTTTTCGGGAAAGTAGATAACCAACTTTCCCGGAAAGTAGATATTTCCCAGTTTTTATGATACAAATTTCCCGTTTTCTATGATAATCTACTTCGCAAAATTAGGTAATATTTCCCCCAAAATTCGAAAATCTACTTCCCCGAAAAGTCGATAATCTACTTTCCCGAAAAGTAGAAAATCTATCTACTTTTCGGGAAAGTAGATAACCAACTTTCGGAAAGTAGATATTTCCATTTTATGATACAATTTCCGTTTTCTGTGAGTAATCTACTTCGCATAAAATTAGGTAATATTTCCCCCAAAAGTTGAAATCTACTTTCCCGAAAAAGTCAGATAATCTACTTTCCCGAAAAGTAGAAAATCTATGTACTTATCGGAAGTGAATAACCAACTTTTCGGAAGTAGATATTTCCCATTTTTTATGATACAAATTTCCCGTTTTCTATATGATAATCTACTTCATAAAATTAGGTAATATTTTCCCCAAATTCGAAAATCTACTTCCCCGAAAAGTCGATAATCTACTTTCCCGAAAAGTAGAAAATCTATCTACTTTTCGGGAAAGTAGATAACCAACTTTCCCGGAAAGTAGATATTTCCCAGTTTTTATGATACAAATTTCCCGTTTTCTATGATAATCTACTTCGCAAAAATAGGTAATATTTCCCCCAAAATTCGAAAATCTACTTCCCCGAAAAGTCGATAATCTACTTTCCCGAAAAGTAGAAAATCTATCTACTTTCCGGGAAAGTAGATAACCAACTTTCCCCGAAAGTAGATATTTCCCATTTTTTATGATACAAATTTCCCGTTTTCTATGATAATCTACTTCGCAAAATTAGGTAATATTTCCCCCCAAATTCGAAAATCTACTTCCCCGAAAAGTCGATAATCTACTTTCCTGAAAAGTAGAAAATCTATCTACTTTCCGGGAAAGTAGATAACCAACTTTCCCGGAAAGTAGATATTTCCCGTTTTTTATGATACAAATTTCCCGTTTTCTATGATAATCTACTTCGCAAAATTAGGTAATATTTCCCCCAAAATTCGTAAATCTACTTCCCCGAAAAGTCGATAATCTACTTTCCCGAAAAGTAGATACTTACAGATCTTTTGAGAATCCGAACTTACGATCTTTCTAATTCTCATGAGATCGTAAGTAGATTTTCTACTCTTCGAAAGTAGCAAAATTGGCTCTCTTCATTTTACCTTTTAGCAACCCTTTTGTTTTCAACTTGTTTCTTCGGGTTAATATAAACAACTAAAAATATGTATATTTTATTGACACGACACACTAAATTACTACACAAATAAATGCAAAATTTATTGTAATGATTGACACAGAGGGCAGATGTTAGCTTGCCCTATGGTACTACTACCTGTGTACACGGGGTCCCATAAGGATACCAACGATCATGCAAGGCCAGTGTACTTGGTCGACGTGTCTCGCCTATTTTATAGTAGGGTCTCAGACAAGCTTTGCACACAGCCACAGACAGATAAACACAGACAGTTTTTACAAAGGTACAAACTAGCAGAGGCTTTGAGTATAATCGTGAAGACCTAGAGAGAGCATCAACAGAGACAAAGAGTTCTAAGAGCGTAACACAAATGCCGCAATACAAACATCACATATCCCCTTGAAGCATGCTGAAAAATACTTTTAACATGTACAACATTTGATTACCACAAAGGTTTATCCAGAAGAAAAATTGAGTGGTTACAAAACAAGTTGAGAATCGTAAAATATAAATTACTGATAATTAAGGTATATTGTTAAACTATTGTAAAAAGTTGTCAAATTATACCTTGTATACATATTATGCTGGTCAGGCTCACTGGATGTTTGTGGAATGACGACGTTCTTGAAGACAGGGCAAGGGAGGAGGGAAGGGAGGAGGTGGGAGGAGTGACGGGTGTTGGTATGGAGGGAGTGGAGGATGGGTGTTGATAAGGGAGGAGGTGTTGGTAAGGAGGGGCATGGAGGAGGGGTATGGAGGGCATGGGGAGGTGGGCATGGAGGCATGGAGGAGAGGTGGGGTATGGAGGGCGGAGGAGGGTGTTGGTATGAGTGCATGGAGGAGGGAAGCAGGAAGGAGGAGGGGTGTTGGTAGAGCGTGGAGGTGGGGTGGCTGGAGAGGAGGGTGTGGTATGGAGGGTGGAGGAGGGTGTGGCTGGGAGGGTGTGGGGAGGGAGGGCTGGGTATGAGGCGTGGAGGGAGGCATGGAGGAGGCTGGCATGGGAGGGAGGAGGGGAGGAGGCAGGGTATGGTGGGCGTGGAGGAGGGGTAAGGGAGGGAGGAGGGTGCTGGTATGGAGGAGGGCTGAATGGAGGTGTGAAGGGCGGAGGAGGGTGCTGGTATGGGAGGAGGTAAGGAGGCATGGAGGAGGGGTATGGAGGGCGTGGAGGAAAGGGTAAGGAGGGCGTGGAGGAGGGGTGTTGGTATGGAGGGCGGAGGAGGATGCTGGAATGAGGAGGTGTTGGTATGGGGCGTTGAGGAGGGCAGGAGGAGGGGTGTTGTATGGAGGAGGGTGTTATGGGAGGAGGGGTAAGCAGGAGGAGGGTGTGGCATGGAGGAGGGGTGTTGGCATGGAGGAGGCGGAGGTGTTGGTATGGAGTGGAGGAGGGGTATGGAGTGGTCAGGGAGGAGGGGTGTTGGTATGGGAGGGTGGGAGGAGGGGTTGGCAGGAGGGAGGGAGAGGTGAAGGGAGGAGGGTGTTGGGTAAGAGGGTGTTGGTATGGAGGAGGTGAGGGAAGGGAGGGGAGGGGCATGGAGGAGGGTGTTGGTATGGAGGAGGGGTAGCAGGAGGGAGGGTGGAGGAGGTGTTGGGTATGGAGGGAGGAGGGGTAATGGAGGGTGGAGGAGGGGTAAGGAGGTGGAGGTGGGTATGGAGGAGGGCGTGGAGGATGGAGGAGGGTGTTGGTATGGGAGGGCGTGGGAGGTGGTATGGAGGGCGTGGAGAGGGGTGTTGGTATGGGAGGGCGTGGAGAGGGGTGAAAGGAGAAGGAGGAGGGTGTTGGTATGGAGGGCGGAGGAGGGGTGTTGGTATGAAGGAGGGTGCTGGATATGGGAGAAATGGCATGGAGGGAGGGGTGTTGGCATGGAGGGCATGGAGGAGGCTATATGAAGGGGCATGGAGGGGAGGGTGTTGAATGGAGGAGGGTGTTGGTATGGGGAGAGCGTGGAGGAGGAAGTGGTAATGGAGGAGGGGTGTTGGTATGGAGGAGGGGTGGGGCAGAAGGAGAGGGAGGAGGTGGGTATGGGAGGAGGTAAGAAGGGAGGAGGGGTAAGCAAGGAGAGTGGAGGAGGGTGTTGGTATGGAGGAGGTGCTGGTATGGGAGGAGGGGGGTGTTATGGGAGGGCGGGAGGAGGTGCTGGGAGGACGGAGGAGGTGCTGGTATGGAGGAGGGGTGTGGTGGTGAGAGGTGGAGGAGGTGCTGGTATGGAGGAGGGTGTTGGTATGGAAGCGTGGAAGGAGGGGTGCTGGTATGGAGGAGGGGTGCTGTGAGTATGGGTGGAGGTGTTGGTATGGAGGGCATGGAGGAGGGTGTTGGAATGAGGAGGGGTGTTGGTATGGAGGGCGTGGAGGAGGGGTGCGTGGAGGAGGGTGTTGGTATGGGGGCGTGGAGGAGGGGTGTTGGTATGGAGCGTGGAGGAGGGTGTGGTATGGAGGAGGTGCTGGTATGGAGGGAGGGGTGTTGGTATGGAGGGCGTGGAGGAGGGTGCTGGTATGGAGGAGGGGTGTTGGTATGGAGGGCGTGGAGGAGAGGTGCTGGTATGGAGGAGAGGGTGTTGGTGAGGCATGGAGGAGGTGCTGGTATGGAGGAGGTGTTGGTATGGAGGGCGTGGAGGAGGGGTGTTGGGAGAGATGAAGGGAGGGTGTTGGTATGGAGGGGCGTGGAGGAGGGTGCTGGTATGGAGGAGGGGTGTTGGTATGGAGGGCAGTGGAGAGAGGTGCTGGTATGGAGGGTGTTGGTATGGGAGGCATGGAGGAGAGGTGCTGGTATGGAGGGTGTTGGTATGGAGGCGTGGAGGAGGGGTGTTGGAATGAAGGAGGTGTTGGAATGAAGGGCATGGAGGAGGTGCTGGTATGGGAGGGGTGTTGGTATGGAGGGCGTGGAGGAGGGTGCTGGAATGAAGGAGGGTGTTGGTATGGAGGGCGTGGAGGAGGGTGCTGGTATGGAGGAGGGTGTTGGTATGGAGGCGTGGAGGAGGGTGCTGGTATGGTGGAGGAGGGTGTTGGTATGGAGGGCGTGGGGGTGCTGGAATGGAGGAGGGGTGTTGGTATGGAAGCATGGAGGAGGTGCTGTATGGGAGGAGGGGTGTTGGTGGAGGGCGTGGAGGAGGTGCTGGTATGGAGGGGGTGTTGGTATGGAGGAGCGTGGAGGGAGGGTGCTGGTATGGAGGAGGGGTGTTGGTATGGAGGGCGTGGAGGGAGGGTGTTGGAATGAAGAGGGTGTTGGTATGGAGGGCGTGGAGGAGGGTGCTGGTATGGAGGGGGTGTTGGTATGGAGGGCGTGGAGGAGGGGTGCTGGTATGGAGGGAGGGGTGTTGGTATGGAGGGCGTGGAGGGTGCTGGTATGGAGGAGGGTGCGGCTGGAGGAGGGTGTTGGTATGGAGGGCGTGGAGGTGCTGGTATGGAGGAGGTGTTGGTATGGAGGCGTGGAGGAGGGTGCTGGTATGGAGGAGGGTGTTGGTATGGAGGGAGGGCGTGGAGGAGGGTGCTGGTATGGAGGAGGGGTGTTGGTATGGAGGCGTGAGGAGGGGTGTTGGTATGGAGGAGGGGGTGTTGGTGGGGATGAAAGGGGTGCGGTATGGAGGCGTGAGGAGGTGTTGGTATAGGAGGGCGTGGAGGAGGGGGTGCTGGGCATGGAGGAGGTGTTGGTATGGAGGGGTGTGGCATGGAGAGGGTGTTGGTATGGAGAGGGGGTGTTGGTATGGAGAGTGTTGGTATGGAGGCGTGGAGGAGGGGTGTTGGTATGGAGGGCGTGGAGGGTGTTGGTATGGAGGGCGTGGAGGAGGGTGCTGGTATGGAGATGGGGTGCTGGGTATGGAGGTGGGGTGTTGGTATGGAGGGCGTGGAGGAGGGGTGCTGGTATGGAGGGCGTAGAGGAGGAGGGATGTTGGTATGGAGGGCGTGGAGGAGGGGTGCTGGTATGGAGGAGGGGTGTTGGTATGGAGGGTGTTGGTATGGAGGTGTTGGTATGGGGGGCGTGGAGGAGGGGTGTTGGTATGGAGGGCGTGGAGGAGGGGTGTTGGTATGGAGGGCGTGGAGGAGGGTGTTGGTATGGAGGGGCGTGGGAGGGTGCTGGTATGGAGGTGGGGTGCTGGTATGGTGGGGTGTTGGTATGGAGGGCGTGGAGGGAGAGGGTGCTGGTATGGAGGGTGTTGGTATGGAGGGCGTGGAGGAGGGTGCTGGAATGGAGAGGTGTGGTAGCATGGAGGGCGTGGAGGAGGGTGCTGGTATGGAGGAGGGGTGTTTTTATGGAGGGCATGGAGGAGGGTGTTGGTATGGAGGGCGTGGAGGAGGGTGTTGGTATGGAGGAGGTGTTTTATGGAGGGCGTGGAGGAGGGTGTTGGTATGGAGGGCATGGAGGAGGGGTGTTTTATGGGTGCGTGGAGGAGGGTGTTGGTATGGAGAGTGGAGGGTGCTGGTATGGAGGGCGTGGAGGAGGGTGCTGGTAGTATTGAAGGTGTTGGTATGGAGGGCGTGGAGGAGGTTGCTGGTATGGAGGAGGAGTGTTTTATGGAGGGCGTGGAGGAGGGTGTTGGTATGGAGGCGTGGAGGAGGTGTTGATATGGAAGGCATGGAGGAGGCGTGTTGGTAGGAGGGCGTGGAGGAGGGGTGTTGGTATGGAGGGCGTGGAGGAGGGTGTTGTGGAGGCGTGGGGGAGGAGGGTGTTGGTATGGGGGCGTGGAGGGAGGATGTTGGTATGGAGGGCGTGGAGGAGGGTGTTGGTATGGAGGGCGTGGAGGTGGTGGAGGGTGGAGGGAGGTGTTGGTATGGAGGGCGTGGAGGAGGTGTTGGTAATGGAGGTGTGGAGGAGGTTGTTGGTATGGAGGGCGTGGAGGAGGTGTTGAGGTGGAGGAGGGTGCTGGTATGGAGGGGGTGCTGGTATGGAGGAGGGTGCTGAGTATGGGGGAGGGGTGCTGGTATGGAGGAGGGGTGTTGGAGAGGGCGTGGAGGAGGTGTTGATGATGGAGGAGGGTGCGGTATGGAGGAGGGGTGTTTTATGGAGGGCGTGGAGGAGGGTGTTGTGGAGGGGCGTGGAGGAGGGTGTTGGTATGGAGGGCGTGGAGGAGGGTGTTGGTATGGAGGAGGGTGTTGGTATGGAGGAGGGAGGTGTTATGGAGGGCGTGGAGGTGTTGGTATGGAGGCATGGAGGAGGTGTGGTATGGAGGGCGTGGAGGAGGGGTGTTGGTATGGAGGAGGGGTGTTGGTATGGGGGAGGGTGTTGGTATGGAGGGCATGGAGGAGGGTGTTTTATGGAGGCGTGGAGGAGGGTGTTGGTATGGAAGGCGTGGAGGAGGGTGTTGGTATGGAGGGAAGGTGCTGGTATGGAGGAGGTGTGTGGGTGTGGAGGGGGTGTGGAGAGGGGTGTGGGTGTGGGGGGGGGGTGTGGAGTGGGCGGGAGGGTGGGTGTGGAGGGGGTGGGGTGTGGAGGGGGGTGTGGGTGGAGGGGGGTGTGGGTGTGGAGGAGGGTGTGGGTATGGTGGAGGAGTGTGTTGGTGGAGGAGGGTTCTGGTATGGAGGGAGGGTGTGGTGTGGAGGGGGGGTGGGTGTGGGATGGGTGTGTGGGTGGGGCGGGACAGGGGCAAGGAAGGTGTGGTGGGGGGGTGGGTGTGTGGAGGAGGGTTCTGGTATGGGAGGAGGGGGGTGGGTGTGGAGGGGGGTGGGTGTGGGAGGGGGGGTGTGGGTGGAGGGGGGTGTGGGTGTGGAGGACTTGATTAGGAATTTCACATATATTTATTGGTCTCATTCACTATACAGTACACATTGGCTTATGAAAATTAAGTTATGAGCTTATATTACTTCCTAGGATTAACTTTTAGAATCTAATCAGTGTTCCAGCTTTATAAGGTAATAATTAAATTGATGTCAAGTGCCTAGAATGGCAATACTGTACACTGTGTGCGGAGCTTCTCACGACAAAATCCGTTTTACCAGGGACCTAATATTACCCTTCAGCTTTTCTACAATAGACAGCTTCTTCCCTCAAGATAAATGAGAATCTAAAATACAAAACTGACATCAAATTTACTTGTGAATTAGAAAAGGACAATATTCTACACATTCCTTGATGTTAATATCCACCATCTTCATAACAGTTTCGAGACAGCCTTATACAGAATACAAACTTTCACTGGTTTGAGTTCAAAATTTTCATCAGTCATTCCTCTCAATTACAAACAATTGCTAACTGATAAAACAAAACAAAGTGAGAACATAATTAAAACCAACAAACTCTACAAACTAGTCACAATACAATAAGGATCTTGTTCTACTGGCCCATGAGGTGTTGACACATATCTTCATCCAAAGGAAGTCCAAAAAGTTGTGAAACACCAACTGTAGGACCCGTCTTCAATGATGTTTCTAATATGCATCAGGTGACTCTGACCAATAGCTGAAAGGAACAAATTGCTGTTAAAATATACAGAAAGTTAGTCATGTAAATTGTAACAGATACCTTGGGAATTTTAACCAAAATATCCATGTCCAGCATTTGAGTACTTGCACTCACTCGCCACATGTAGTTACTTAAAACTTTTTACATTACATTATTTATTTATTATACTGTATTTATTTTACCACTTTCTGTATGTACAAGTTTCATAAAAATAGCTAAGATAATTGCATACATGTTCAAGTTCCCACATCTGAGCCGGATATAGGAACTCACTGTTATTTAGAAGGTCAGATTTTTTATGTACTTAATGGGTTCTAATATGCTGTATACTTGTACTGTATGCAAGGGGCAAAGTGGCTGTCAGGTTTTCTCAAAGATTCTAATATTGTATGAGCAGACATCAATTACCCCTTGAAAATGAATACCTGTACTGTATTATGTGAAGATTCAACTCACCCTAAGCCAGGACAACAAGAGAATGCTTCAAAAAAAGATTTCCCAAAATGGTGTTCCAAACTCTACCTTCAGAGGCTGCTGGAATATTCTCTAAGTAACCTTACATGAGACCCCACATCTGGTAAACAAAGTTGAGTAGAGTATAGGGAGAGTCTGGACTTCAGTCTGCATGCTAACTACTGAACGGATACTTAAAACAATTGCCAATGCTCTTTGAATAAAACAAAATATAATACTAATGAAAACAATGTGGACTTTATGGCAAGTCTCCCTTAAAATGTGTCCCAAAATCTGCTGTGGCAAGCATTCAGCTCCCTAAAACAGTTAGCAGGAAGACACCCACCCAAGTTATAGAACCTGATTGGAACCAAGTTATGTACTGTTACCCAGCTTGTAACAATGAAATCTACAGTAGAGGACACACTTATTAAATCAGTGTGGCCCCGGGCATTACACGGAACAATGTGACGAACAGTGCAAATTATGTTACCAAAATTATACCTGTATTATAAAGAAATATGTATCAGTATTGCATTAAATATATGCAACTTGCACAGACACCCACCCCATATGTGGCTTGTTTAATTGTGTAGATATACAGTAAATGTGTAAAAGTTTAGGTGTTACAAGTAATTAAATAGTAGGTGGAAGGAGAGAGTTAATGGGTGGAAGGTGGAGAGAGGGAGAGTCAAAAGGTGGAGGGAGGAAGAAGTGGAAGGGGGGAGGGTTAATAGGTGAAAGGTGCAGGGAGGGAGAGTTGGTAGGTCGAGGGAAAGAGAGGTGGTAGGTGGAGGGAGAGGTGGTAGGTGGAGGGAGGGAGAGGTAGTAGTGGTAGGTAGACAGGGTGAGAGATTGTAGGTGGTGGGAGGGAGAGGTAGTTGAAGTAGGTGGTGGGAGGAACAGATAGTTGGTGGATGTTCAATACAAACAACGTTGCTAATAGTAAAATAAGTTGAAGTACTTGGTACATTATGTCACTAGTGTCACCTATGCTTACAATCAGAGACAACACGGCCGAGCTCGGCAGAAATGACAGGGGCCGTGACCTCGGTTTCTTGACCTATGAGTGGTGGCCGGGGTGTTCGGGAGTCTCCCTCACCACTGATCATCTGTAAATATAATCATCCATTACCATATTTACAATACTTAATAAAAAGACAAACAAAAGTTCTATATCTATGTGTTCATGCTTGCCTCATCCATTTAGAAGACATCAAGAAATAGCCACAGAAGTAATACAAAAATACTGTACAAGGTCTGGATTACTTTACATATGAAACAGCACAACTACCATGTATATCTTATCCTTTTTAAAGGGACACAAGAAAAAATAATCGTAGCTACAGTAGAGTATAATCAACCAAGTATCTGTTAATCTTAAACTGTATGATGAAAGCTTCTATCTTCTAAAGTTTCTGGTCCTGGAGCACTTCATCATCACTGTTTTGTGTTATCAGCCATCAAGTAAGCTTTATGGTTGTTACTTAATGAACTACTGTACAGTACAAATACTGTACAGGTCATATATAACCTACACTTAATACAGCAAATGATGATGAACAGACACTTAACACACATCTATCCCTCAATTATTAAAATATTTATCTTGACAGTAACAACTTCTGGTATTGCTCTAACATTAAAGCTTTTATAAAACTAATCATTTTAGACTACAGAGCAGTGCTACCAAACCCGATGTTTCCCAATTGTTTATAAACTATTAATGACTCTGAAATAGTCTTCTCTTACATCCTACACATATACACCTGAACAACTCCTGACAATAATAACACACAGTGAACCCAGCAGATTGGAGCATACAATTCATAAATCAACACAGCAAAATACTATACATTTGTCATCAACTTTGAAATAGATTTCCATTAACAGCTATGACTTGGTTCTACAATAATTTTGATTTAACACAGATACCACACATGCAGAAATTTGTGTACAATACACAGTATGAAGCCTTCTCTTAACATACATTACTGAATAACAACATCTTTTAACATACATTACTGAATAACAACATCTTTTAACATACATTACTGAATAACATCTTTTCACATACCTAAATGAATAACACCATCTTTTCATATCTTCTCATACACATTACTGAATAATATCTGAATGAATCGGCTGGATTGTACAATTAACCAGGCCGTTCACATATATTTATTATTTGGGTTTAAGTAACGAAACCCAAACTGTAGTTCCTTGTTTTATTATAAAAGGATTGTATCTATAATTCCTGAGTGTAGATCGACTGTAAGTTCCACTGTATATGAGTGAATGAGAAAGGGACGGCGTTTATGTAATAGAAACGTAAGGCCACGTCCTTACGATATAAGTTGCTGTGAGCGACTACTGAGTTAGGGCCTCGCAGTGCGGGCTTCCATATGTGCTGACGATGGGCCTCTACCCTCCTGGGAGAGTTGCCCTCTCAGGTGTACTACTCATGTCTTACTCATAGACAGTGGAAAGTTACAGGGTGGTGAATCTGAATATAATATCAGATGTATTGACCCATCTATATAATATGTTCTGTTGATGAGACAGGGGCCCATTACATAAAGCCAAGCATATCAGAAACATAAAAGAAGAAACACACCAAATTGACTCCGCTCACTGGTACAGAAATTTTTTTTTATTTATATACAAATGTTTTGTACATTACTGAGTTGGAAAGGTACCGTACTGTGTAGAAAATACTCACCAAATGCATAGCTCAGGAGCAAGGAGGGTGAGGCTCCATCAGTAACTGAGACAGAGTCTGCCCAAAGTTTCAAATTTGGTTTTTAATGGCCTGTTAAAGGAGAGAAACAAGGTCAGCAACAGAGCCAAGAAGGGAAATGGAAAATTTGAACATATTATTTATCCTTGCTGACAGTAATTACCTTACACACCTCCTGCCTCCAAAGGGCAACTGTTGCATCAAACCCCCTCATAAGAGGCCACTGGGGTGATGGAAAGAGAGAGAGGTAACTGGCATGCCCAAAATATATTAACATATCAACCCTGGTAGGCTTAATGAGGATGTTGTCATAGACATGGAACCTGGACTAAGCAGCCTTACTATTAAAGACATTCATAAAGATGCATTTATCACTAAGGAATGTGAAGAAATAAATTACTTACTCTGAAACCCCATGTTATGTCCCAGCCCAAACTTAATGACTCATGCATTACACCATTAAGTCTGAGTTTGAAAACTTAGGTAAACCTCTCTACAGTATACTAATGGCTGGAACTAATTTGTAATAAAGTTACAATAAAGTCTTAAAAAGGGAACTTGAAAAACTAAAGTCTCCATTTAAATTAGAAGGTAATGAATCCTACTGTCACATTACCCTGCGTAAGCCTTCCCCATGATATGAATTGGTTATACTGGATTCCAGGAATCATTATCATCCTGTTTCAGCCAACTTCCATACTACCCACTACAAAAATGGAAGATAGACAAGTCCCCAAAGCTTGCACTAACCCTTCAGCAAAAAACTGGTTCTGAACTCCTCTTTTCTAACACAAACTCAACATACTTTACATACTGTACCTATAACTTTAATACTTGCCACCTTTTCAGGCTTCATCAAGGTATTCTAGATAGGTAACAACCTCTTCTAACACATGGCGTCATTCTTCAGACAATTGCCATCACTGTTGTTCCTCACCTTCTTCCCAGGGCAGCCTCCACTCCAAGGAGAGTCAACATGATGGATCTGTACACAGTAATAAGTAAACAAAATAACATCTCCTCACAAAACAATTCTCCTCAAAACAACAAATAAAATAGTGAAACCTCCAAATAATAAACAGCTCTAAACACATACGGTAGTCTCTCCTCGACTTATGACGGGGTTCGGTCCTGACGACCAAGTCGTAAGTCGAAAAGGCGTAAATAATACATAGAAATTCTAAAATG
Source organism: Homarus americanus (assembly GCF_018991925.1). Classification (NCBI taxonomy): domain Eukaryota; kingdom Metazoa; phylum Arthropoda; class Malacostraca; order Decapoda; family Nephropidae; genus Homarus; species Homarus americanus. The sequence goes on along the minus strand of NW_024740202.1, from coordinate 84,485 downwards.
GTGTCTCTTTTTCTTCTCAGCACCACGAGAACTCTCACTTTTACGCTTGCCAGCCATTTTAAAGAGAATTACAAACAAAAATTTTGTCAGTACACAGCGCGATCACCGACGTCAGTACTAGAAAACACGTACAGTGAACCCTCGCTTTACGCGGTCAATTGAACCCACGGAGGCCCATAAACGAGTAAAGTGAACAACATAACATATGGGATTAATTGAAATAGAGACCGGGCCGACCCCCAAACTCCACTTTTTCCGACACAATACCATGTTGTAGTAAAAATAACATCTTAATTTTATGATGGTATGCACACGCAATTAATATTTAAGAGAAATACAGTCGCCAGGTTAATGTCCATTCAAATAATGGACTCAACTCTCCCCCCCCCCCTCTTCCCAGCTCACTGGCTCCTACCTCTCTAGAAATGTTTGGGTGAAAACACTAGATTTTAAGGTATAGTAATAAATAATACCTCAGACTAAAGTTAGGATAATATAATTGGCATTTCTGGATTCCTTGCAGGTCAGGGAATATTTTGAATGTAAACTTCATATATTTTGCACAAAGATAAAATATTTGCTTTGTGTAAACCAAATTATTACATTAGATCTAAAATTTGTAGGTCTAATGCAAAATCCATGATGTTTATATTCAAAATGATCATCATATTGTAAGAATCCAGCAATGTAAATTATATTCTGGCCGGGTAATTTGTATGAATTTTATGAGCTAAATAAAAAATTATACATCACCCGCGTATGAGTAGATGCGCCACGTAAAATGAAATTCCAAAATGAAATTCCGGTTCTGGCTAGGTACCGCGTAAATGTAGAATCGCGTATAGTGAAAATAAAGTGAAACCGCTTAAATCGGGGTATTACTGTAATTTGAAAAATATTTCATATGACCACGGCGGTCGTATGTCCGGGTTGTCGTAAGCCAAGGAGTACCTGTAATCCGTTAGATGGGACTTTCACATCTAATGGACCCTCAATATAACGGACTTTCCTCTTTATATAGTCAGTTAAATAAAAGTTTCATTGTACTTCAGGACAATACTAATTCCATCTCAATATCATATAAAGGATATGTCTCCATCACACAAGTTTCAAAGAGTCAACTCTTTATTTTTCATCACCCCTAAATTGTTAATCCAGCCCTTATTGTCTCTGTATCATGTGGTGGGCTGTGGAGAGATCAGGGAGGTACAGTACAAAACAGAGCAACATTGTTAAGTGGTGTCTTGAGGCCAGGCATATGGTGTCAAGGGAATACAGTAATAGTGAAGCAGATGGCTAATACCAGAAAGAGTCGTTAATTTTGTCCAAACATGCTCTTTGGGTGATAGTAAAAAATAAAAATGTCACAACAAGTTTATATTAAAATAACAAGTATTTTTTTCTATCTATGATTATGAATCACCTGTAGTTGGCAGGGCATGCAGGATGAGGGAAATTGCAAGGTAAAAACATGCCAAAAAATTTAGCATAATACATTTAAATCATGTCTCTGTGTGCTTTGTAAGCCAAGTAATTGAATTTTTACCGTAAATATTCCGCCAAAAATTCTAGTCCATCAGATCCTTTTTCTCATATGATTGTAAACAAATAAATTTAGATTACAATCTTGATTAACTTGTCAACAAATGATGGAGCCTCTCATCAGAGATTTTACTACCTTTACTATACAGTCAGCTTGAATGCCTTTTTTTTTAACCTTCAGTATCCAGTGGTGTTGATAACCTGCACAAATCCCATATAATTTTGTCTTTCCACACAATAGGTTTTTAAACATATTCAATTTATAAATGATAAGGATTATACAGGTATTGTGATTCATTTCCAATGCCTTATGAGTAGAGCATTGGTTAAAAAGTGAACTGTATGTTGGTATACTTATTGTTCTTCCTGAAGGAGGAGGATTAAGGGAGCCATATATTTTTTTAATGGCATCCTTATTGCGTCCACAAAAACGTAGAATTACATCATTCCGTTTACAGATCTAATTGCTTCCATTGGTACCAGATATCAAAGTAAGTTCTTTCTGTCTAATATGCCAGGATGATTCTACCTGGCTAAGAAGTTAGATAAGGTTAGGTAGGTTTTTTGGGTTAGTTTAGTTAGGTCAGGTTCTATTAGGTTCTATACATTATCATGTGATTTTTATTACTTACTACCATCCAATGAACATCAGTTGAAAAATGAATGAAATTGAACAGCAACTTCTGGTGTTAGCCGCCTGTTCCAAAACGTGCTGTTCAATTTCTTTCATTTTTTCCAAAGATGTTCTTTGCATGATAGTAATTAATAAAAGCAATACGCCAATACAATGAACGTAATAGAATCTTACCTAACCAATCTAACTTCACGGAACTTCCTACCCAAGGGGCTCTGCCACCTGACATATTAAAAAGAAAATACAGTGTACCTGTACTTTGACATGTGGCACCAATGAAAACAACTTTCTTCAAGCAGTCTGGTGTAATTATACTTTTTTGTGGAAGTGAGATCATGCTTGGACCGGTGGCTCGGGTGTTGCACGGAAACAAAGAGCAGATGACAACACCTGCCGAGACACAGCAAATACTTACTGTATAATTAAAATAAAAAGTTGTCATATCACTTTTATTACTTACATTGTGGAAAAAATGGGTAATTATTGACAAGATACCTGCCACCGATTTTGTTGTGGACACTGTCGTTGTTTCGGCAAATTAAATCTAACCTAACCAAAGAAACCTACCAACCTAACCTAACCTAACCTAACCTAACCTAACCTAACCTAACCTAACCAAAGAAACCTACCTAACCTTACCTAACTTCCTAGCCATGACGCTCAACCCTCCGGACTTCTCAGCATATTAAAAATAAAGAACTTATTGATATGGCGTAATTTTACGTTTTGGGGGACATGTGAGTATTCGCCCCAACCAAGTGGCTCATAAACGTACACTGACCATAGGTATGATTGGCTGTTTACACACGGGATATGGTATTACCGCCTCATCACCACCGAGAAAGACAAAGTCGTGCATGCTAAGGATGTCTCGTTATCTACCAAATGAAGCAGTTACATAAATATATTTTTATTTCAGAACTCACTGATGAAAATATTGATAGAAAATAATCAAAACAAATAATGCATTGCAGGTTAGTCGTCAATATTAACCAAAAAAATATGGTAAATGTTTACTTAAGTGCTGCAAGCGATTTTGCCAGAAAAAAAATTTCCTGCATGAATTTTCCTGCTTTTTTATTGGAATTTTTTTATGGGGAAAAAACTTAACCTGACCTGACCTAACTCCCTATCGGGGGGGGGGTCCGACTAATTACCCAAATGTAGCCAAATATAGCCGGAATGAAGTCAAATAATGGTCCTAGATGAATAAATCGGACTGCCAATCACATCTCGACAAGTATTTGGTGTCACAAAGTCACAAAAAATTGGAAAACTTACTTTAATCTGAGTTAATAGATCGAGTGCATGTACCTAACCTAACCTAACACAACTCAGATTAAATTAAGTTTACAATTTTTTGTGACTTCGTGACACCAAATACTAGTCGGGAAGTGATTGGCAGTCCGATTTATTCATCTAGGACCATTATTTGACTTCATTGTGGCTACATTTGGGTAATTAGTGGGACCGGTTCCCAGAAGTTATCCTCATTTTTTGCCAATCCACCAAAACATTGAAGGCACAGAGTTCATAGCCTTACTTGTCCCGACTTTATAATAATCAGATTACTTTTCTCCCCTTTCAAACACAATTTATTTATTCATTACTACCTTACCCAAACACGCGTTACTAAGGCAACAACATGGAGATTAACTTCACTTAGTATTTAACTTCTCACAAAAGATCGTCATTTCATTATTGGAGTGTAGAGTAATTTACTGAACTCGCGTTTAAATTACTTAATATAAAAATAAATATAATAATAATTTACTCACCATTAACGAGCCATTAACGGTTCACTTAGGTATATAGTTCTCCCAGTGAGTTATACTAAGATATGCCTTATAGTATGTTGTACTGTATATGCATATAGATGGCGCTGATACATCATACAGTATGTCCTACTAGATATAGATGGCGCTGATCCCACTGTCTTGCTGCGTGTCGTCTGTTTATTTACATTTAGGAAGAAGATTGCGGCATATTCAACCTGTCAAATGTGTAAAAATAAAGCGTCACTGACTCCTATCTTCTATCTGTTGGATGGTAGCGTTATGGGGCTGTGTGTGTGTGTGGTTATTGCTGTGGTTGTGTTGTGGTTTGGGTTGTTGGTTGCGATTGATGATTGCTGTTGTGCTTTTGGTTGGTGTTGTTGCTTGTAGTGTTGCTTGTTGTGGTTGTTGTTGTTGAAATAGTGGTGTGGTGATGTGGCATATCATGTTAATGGTGGGACTAAAAAAGCAATTGACTGTTTGTAACATGACTGGCATAGTTAATACTCACCCGTGATCAGTGTCACTTTACCAAACTTGACAGGTTTTCTCCAGGTACTAGGGCTTTCTCCGGGTACTAGGATTACTGTTTTCTACGAGTACTATGGTTTTCTCCGGGTACTAGGGTTTACTACGAGTTCTAGGGTTTTCTCCGGGTACTAGGGTTTCCTGCTCCAATAATACTGGACGATTAAGTTCACATTAAAGAAACAATGAAAATATCGACCACCCAGATGGCTAGTAAGCTGATAAGTAGTAAAATGATGAATCATTTCTAAAAAGCATGAATAAATATACAAGTTACCCCTTTAAAGTGTCATTTTCTTCAATAGAGCTGTAACAGAAAATGTAAGAATATGGTGCGGTAATGTGGGAAACTGAAGAATAAGAGGAGTGCTCGTATAAGATAGATAGATAGATAGATAGAGATAGATAGATAGATAGATAGAGATAGATAGATAGATAGACAGATAGATAGATAGATAGATAGATAGATAGATAGATAGATAGATAGGACCTCTGTAGGCTCCAGGAATGGTCGAAGAAATGGCTGCTGAGGTTCAATGTCACGAAGTGTAAGAGGATGCACCTGGGACGTACCAACGTGAAGGAGGCGTATCATATGTCCCAACGGGATGAAGAAACTGCACTAGTTGAGACTGAATGTGAGAAGGACCTAGGTGTGTATGTTGACAATGAGCTGAAGGGCCATTGCGAAAAGAAGGTAAACCAGGCAAATAAATTACTGGGTCTTATAAGGTCGTTCGGATATCTAGACGGTCCGACCCTCGTAACGATCTTCAAGAGTGAAGTGCTTCCCCATCTGGAATACTGTCACCCCGTCTGGTCCCCGAGATATGCTTGGGACTGTCAGTTGGTTGAAAATGTTCAAAGGAGGGCCACCAGACTGGTGCCTGTACTTCGGCACCTCAGCTACCCTGAGAGATTGGAGCGCCTGAACTTGCCTAGCTTATACTACAGACGGGCAAGGGGTGACCTAGTTGAGGTGTATAAGCATCTCAAGGGGCACTACTCAGTCGAGCGTCCTTACTTGGAGCTGGCGGACGCTCGCCCCACAAGGGGTCACAGCTCAAGATTGAAGAAGCCGCAAGTCCAGAAAACTGTGAGGGCAAACTTTTTCGGAGTGAGGGTTGTAAACTCTTGGAACAATCTACCAGAGAGTGTTGTGACGGCACCGAGTGTGAGCTGTGTCAAGACCAGACTTGACCAACACTGAAGCAGGTTCAGGTACAGGAGCCAGTACATGCCCAGTACTTGCCCCAGTGCGTAAACTAACAAGCCGACAATTGGTCAAGATAGACAGATAGACAAATAGATATACAATAAAATCATCTCACAAATTTCCTTTAAGAATTTTTTTAATCAAGTAAACTAAATACATCCGGACAAATGCTAAGATCAAATAATTCTTAACAGTCGCACACACGCCGCCACCAACCTTTATAGCTGAACTTCTGTAAAATATTCAGAAGTTTATTGATTTTTAACATTTCCTTCTGCCTAAACTAAACGAATCCCTTGGTAATAAACATAAAATGATTTTGTTGACTATGTACAGTATGTATGTATGTATGTAAGTATGTATGTATGTATGTATGTATGTAAGTATGTATGTATGTATGTATGTATGTATGTATAGCGGGTAGAGGGGAATGAGACCCCTTAGGCTTTACTTTAGGAATCTGACGAGGCTAATGAGTTTAATCTAGATGGGATAGAATTACGTATAATTTGTTAAGTTTGTGTGTATGTATGGTGTGTATGGTGTGTATGGTGTGTATGGTGTGTGTGGTGTGTGTGGTGTGTATGTATGGAGTGTATTTGTATTGTGTATTAGTTTGTGAGATGAGATGTGTAGAGGTTTGTGCTATTTGTAGAAGAGAGATTTACTACAGCACACACACACACACACACACACACACACACACACAACACCACCACCACCACAGCCGCATGCCAGCACTTCACCATCACCCACCACCACTACTACAGCTGTCTTCCTAATACCATTAATCAATAGAGAACCAATTCCAGCAGTATTGGGCGGTAATATCACCCTTAAGGCCTCACTGCGTTAGGGATGATGTTGGCCGTAGTTTTAAGCGCTATTGCGACGTCCGCAGTCCCGATGCTGAGAATTAGATATTAGATAAGCAAGGATTCTGAGACCGCCGTGTGGTGGGTGGTGGGGGGGTGGTGATGGTGGGGGTGGTGGTGGTGACAGTGGTGGTGGTGACAGGGTGGTGGTGACAGTGGTGGTGGGTGGGTGGGGGGTGGTGATGGCGTGGGGGTGGTGGGGCAGGGGGGTGGTGGTGGTGGTGACAGTGTGGTGGTGGACAGTGGTGGTGGTGACAGTGGTGGTGGGGGTGGTGATGGGGGCAGGGTGACAGTGGTGGTGGTGACAGGGTGGTGGTGACAGTGGTGTGTGGTGGGGGGTGGTGATGGCGGGGGTGGTGATGGTGGGGTGGTGGTGGTGACAGGGTGGTGGTGGTGGTGGGGGTGGTGGTGGTGA
>NW_024740202.1:72500-75000 GCF_018991925.1 Homarus americanus | reverse complement strand
ATAAGAGGCTTATGTGATCTCTCTCTCTCTCTCTCTTTCTCTCCACCTAAACACACACTCATATAAATATCTTTCTATTATAAGTGTTTTTTTTTTCCTTTGAGCTATAAATTTCATAACTCAGTTCCTATCTACCATGAGACATTAAACTGAGGTATCAAGGGGCAGGGTGACGGATGGGCGAGTGATGTGGGGCTGACCCTAACTTATGGGTCAGCCTCATGAAGCGATGGCGTGGCTAGTTGGCAGCTCTGATGTGGTGGGTAGGGGGGAGGTGGGTAAGGAGGGTGGGGATGGTGGGTGGGGAGGGAGGGAGGTGGGTAGGGTGGGTAAGATGGAGGGAGGGAGGAGGTAAGAGGGAGGGAGAGGAATAGATGTCCGATGGGAGGGATAAAGGAGGAAAAGGTGAAGAGAAGTGAGGATGGGGGAGGAGGAAGGGAGAGTAATTTCATAGCTTCATTATTACCTGTTAAATATTTTATAGAAACATCAACTGTGTATAATAAATCTTTTGATATATATCTACCTTAATTATTTTCATGTATTATTCATTTATTTAAGTTTACGCCATTCTCTATAATCATCGTTTTTCCTTCTATTTATTCGTCTTTATTATTATTATAAAAATAGTTCTCTTGTTATTATTATTATGACTATAACTTTAAAACATTTCAGCCCTCGACTTATGCTATGACATCCACCAATAAATTTCCACCACGGTATAAAGGGGCGTTTTAATTGGCCGCAGAGAGCGAGGCCTCGTAACTCTGGTAGTTAAAGTGCGTCATAAAAGGGGGATTGTAATTACGGGTTGTGTATCAGTGCTGCGTACAGGTTTATATAGGAGAGATTATTACTATTATAGTATACAGGTAGCTGGGTAGGCTATATCTGTCGGCCTGTTTTATGTCTGTCTGTCGGTAATTTTGTCTGTCTGTGTGTACTTCTGTTTATTTCTGTCTCATTGATTGTTATACTTTCTCTCTCGTCTGTCTTTCACGCTATCATGAAATCCCCTTCTCACTCTTTTCATGCTTTCCTTTTCCATTCCAACTTCATTTCTCCTTCTCTCCCTTCCTCCCTTTATCTCCTCACTTCTCCTACCCTCCTCCCCCCCTCCCTCTTCCATCAACCCATCCATCACTCAAGAAGGCTTAGTGAATACATTATGAGTGGCACTTTCACTCAGGGTGTACGACAAGCTGTCAGCCTAGGTACGTTAATACATGATCTCGGTACAACAACTATCCTGCAGCACGAAGAAGCACGATGAAGGTCAAAGGCGTAAGGTATTATGTATGTATATGTGTGTGTGTGTTTTATTTGTCATAGTCATGTTTTATTGTAGTTTTACAGTGTTTTTTTATTGGTTTGTTTTAATTACACACACACACACACATACATTAAGACCCCGCGCGCCTATTACACCAATTTCACTCTTCTACTCAAGTTGCCAGATTGAATTTAAATAATTAATTGTAATTGGTTAAAAACTTGGGCACAGAGGAAGCTGATTGGCTGAGGCCTATGTGTTGATCCTGGGTAAACATGGTAACGAGGAACTGAAGCCGTAGGGGTAGATTATGGGAGAGGAAGAGGTAGATCAGGTTAAGGTAGGTTATCTCTCTCTCTATCTCTCTATCTCTCTATCCTAGTCTCCTATATTATACCCCATTACTCTCTCTCTCTCTCTCTCTCTCTCTCTCTCTTAGTAACGAGTTTTAAATGAATGCAAAAAAATTTCTCTCAATAAAATTTACCTGAGTCGGATATTTTTCTAATGGGTATAAAATGGGTAGGTAAGGGGTTTGTTAATGGGTAGTTAATGGGTTTGTTAATGGGTAGTTAATGGTTAGTTAATTGCTCTATAATAAGTATACAGTATAATGGTGGGGGCACAGTACTCAACCCTCACTACTATCTCTCGCAGGGTATATTTTGGCGATTTATTTTTCATCTCAAAGTTGTGGAGTCTCTCTCTCTCTCTCTCTCTCTTGTTGTCTATATTTCAGACAGATAGATAAATGGATAGATAGATAGAGAGAGAGAGAGAGAGAGAGAGAGAGAGAGAGAGAGAGAGAGAGAGAGAGAGAGAGAGCCACCACCTCATTAGCAGTAATTAGAGGTCAGTAAGGAGAATATCTTAACGAGGTGCCACGAGTTAGTGTCTTTCACCCTATTCACCCTGTCACCTCCTACACCCCTATACACCCCACCTACACCCCACCTACACCCCTATACACCCCTCCTACACCCCACCTGCACCCACCTATACCCACCCTACACCCTCATACACCCACCTACACCCACCCTACACCCAATTTCACACCCACCTACACCCACCCTTGGGTATCACCCCACACACATTCCACCCACACCCACCCCACACCCACCCACACCCACCTGCACCACACCCTCCCACACCCACCATACACCCCCATACACCCACCTACACCACCCACCACCCCTACACCCACCTATACCCACCCTCTACACCCCC
>NW_024740202.1:50000-70000 GCF_018991925.1 Homarus americanus | reverse complement strand
CGTTGTAGATAGTCCTCAGCTCTGGCGTGGGTGCCCCAAGTGACCTGAGTCGTCGTAGCATGTAGAGTCGGAATGCTGCTGCCTCGATAGTGTTGTTTACATGGGCCTTCCAGTCCAATTTGTGGTCTATAGTTACACCCAGGAGTTTGGCAGACTGCACTATCTGGAGAGGATGGGCACCCACTGTAACTGCAGGAGCTTGCACTTGAGTGATGGCGATATTGAAGTGCATGACTACGGTTTTTGTGTGATTGATGGTGACCTTGTTCTCCGTAGTCCATACCTGTAGCCTGTCCAGGGTGCCTTGTAGCGATGAGTAGTCCGGTGAGGTGTTGTCCACCGTAACCCCCACAGTGCAGTCATCCACATACTTCCACTTGTGAGGAGTGTCCGATAGAGCGTCGTTGATCAGGATTAGGAAGCACAGTGGTCCCATCTTGGTCCCCTGGGGAACACCACAGGTGAGGTGTTGGAATGTGGAGACAGAACCCTGGTACCTCACTGCCTGACGATGCTCACTCAGGAAATCAGTGAGCCATGAGACCAGGTTGGTAGGCAGCCATAGTGCAACGGCCTTGTTGATAACAGTACAGTGATTAACATTGTCAAAAGCCTTCTTGAAGTCAACAAGGGCAACGGCCAGTGATGTCTTACGTTTCTGCAATGTTTTTGTGCAGAAAATCCAGGAAACTAACTAAGCAGTGTGATGTAGAGGAGATCCTCATATTGCCAAATTGCTGTGGATTAATTGACTGATAAATACTAGCAAATGCCCATTCAAAAACAAAGTCTTCACAGAGTAGACTGGGTATGGGGGTAATGGCAACTGGCCTGAGGTCGTTAGGGGACTGTGGGATGGGGACCTTGGGGATAGGGGTGACAAATGCGGTTTTCCATTCATTAGGGCATTTGCTTTGTCTGAGGGATGCATTAATAATAGAACAGAGGGGGGTGGCAAGTTCGACTGCAAACTCCTTGTATATTTTGATTGGAAGGTCAGGTAGGGTTGTAGAGCGCTTGGATTTAAATCTCAGGAGTTTGTATGTGGAGGGTCATGTATGTATGTGTATGTGTGTGTGTGTGTTTGTGTTTGTTTAATTGCCCTGGGTGTGTTGTCAGGATGCTTGTATGAACTGCAGTCAAACAGAGGGGTGAAGGGATTGCTTCTCTGGGTCTGCTGTTTGGATGTTTTCTTTTACTACGGTGTTTGGTGTTTTAATGTTTTATTTTAACTCGAGAATTTTATGTTTTAAAAATGTTATCTTCTTATGTATCTGTCTGTTTCCGTCTTTCTCCCTGTCTCTCACTTCTATATCTCTCTGTCTGCCTGTCTGTCTGTCTGTCTGTCTTCTCGTATTTTATAGCATCGTTTTTTCTTGTATGTATGTATGTATTCCCCAACACTTCCCCACCACCCCTCCTCCCCACTAAGCCCTTATCTCTTCCCCCACCATTCTTCTCCCATCTCCAACAATCTCCCTTCTGACCCTCCACTCCCCACCCCACCTCTCACCCCCTCCCCCCACACACGTCACCATGGTCGCGTGATACCCCAACCTAACCTAACCTAACCTAACCTTAGCCCACACTAAAGCTCTTGCTCTAATCGTCACTTAGATGTCTGGCTGTATGTTTCATTCTGTCTCGTTCTGTTTCACTCTGTTTCGTTCTGTCTCGTTCTGTTCCATTCTGATCAATTTTGTTTCATACTGTCCCATTCTGTTCACTTCTGTCTCGTTCTGTTTCATTCTGTTCTGCTCTGTTCCGTTCTGTTCTGTTCCGTTCTGTTCTGTTCCGTTCCGCCTCTCATCTCTCCGGTAGGAGGATGAAGGTCAATATTGTGGTTTTACATAATAATAATAATAATAATAATATATCTTGTCATTCTTTCTTTTAGTCCCTTTCTCTCATTCTCTGTCTTTCTATCTTTCTCTCTCTCTCCACACACACACACACACACACACACATAAATATAAATATAAAGACACAAATGAAGACTAATTCGTGAGAAGAAGCATTATACCACCTGACACCTGAGACAGTCTCCCCCTCACCTCTCTACCTCGCCTCTCCCCTCACCTCACTACCTCGCCTGCCCCCACACAGAGATATGGACCTTATGTGTGTTTGTGTGTTTGTGTGTGTGTTTGCGTGGTGCGTCGGGGCTTATACCTTCCATTGTCAGTTTGTTTGACAGGCCGGTTGGTGGGGCTGACAGTTGGCGCCCAAACACACAAACAGACAAACAGACAAGCAGACTATCACGTAAATATTCGTGTTTTATCTGTGTGGTTAAATCGTTTTCTGGTATCGGTATGGTGGAAGATTCTCAAAGGTTCGTAAGTTCAATTTTCCTCCTAACTGGTGATGTGAGAACGTATCTAACTGACTCACTTAACTTACGCCACAAAGATTAATATTCCTATCCTTTGTGCAATACGGTTCTAATAAACACATTAATTTAATAAACATAATAAAAAAATAAAAAATACGATAAATAAATTAATAAATACATATATACAAGAGTGTATATAAATGAATCTTTGGATACATACTGCATGTGTTATACAAGAAGACACATCTTCACTACCGGGATATCAACATAATCAAAAGTGACAATTTCGTTTCGGAAAGAAGTGGGATCAGTGTTGAACAGTGATGAACAGTGTTTAAGCCAGTGAATTCAGCACCAGACAGTACCAGTGAGAGCAGTGACCCACCAGTGAGATAAGCACCCCTGGGAACTGACCGCCATCTTCTGACCAGGAGGTGTTAATCAGTCCACCTGGGAACAACAAAGGGCCGCCTTTACACCTGACTATGAGATAACACAACACCACCCAGCAGAGTGAGGTACTGTGACACCACCCCACACCACCCAGCAGAGTGAGGTACTGTGACACCACCCCACACCACCCAGCAGAGTGAGGTACTGTGACACCACCCCCACACCACCCAGTGTCCCCAGGACCACGTGAGGTCCTTCATATCAACACCCGAGGACGAGTTACTGCACCACGTGGCCTACGTGACCTCACACAGTATGGCAAGAGACCAGCCCGGGCCATCAACTGTAAACTATAATAATTTGTATGTTCAATCATTGTTCCTTCTCCGTTTAGTAATGAAAGCTTTTGTTAAACGACCCACCCACCCCAGGTCTCTGTATGTAATAAGTCATTTTTGTCTAAGTATATTTTCAGCCTTCGGGATGCTGAACTTTCTCAATAAACCGTTAATTATTATTATTATTATTATTATTATTATTATTATTATTATTATTATTATTATTATTATTATTATTATTACATACATACATACATACATGCACTTTAATTCTTAACTGACCTTATCTAGGTGGCCGTGGCTCAATGGGCAGGTACACTTAACCTCAGCGACAACACCCCTGGTTCGTGCTGGAATGACAGACAGACAGAGTGGTCAAGATGACAGTGATATTATGGCAGTGACAGACGTGACAGCTGTTTATATCAGAAGGGAGAAATTGACAGGTAAATTTGCAAATGCTTGTGTGTGTGTGTGTGTGTGTGTGTCTGTGTGTGTGTGTGTGTGTGTGTGTGTGTGTGTGTTGTCGTATACGTGTGTTGGTCTATGTATGTATGTTAGTGTGTGATCGTATTTATCCTCTCTCTCTCTCTCTCTCTCTCTCCCAGAGTACCATCGTTAAGGAACAGTACACCGCTATGGATATAAACGACCTCTGATCACGCGACTGAGCTCACACACTCTCTCTCTCTCTCTCTGTGTCTATACTCCTGTCTAACCTTCTGTCTCCTTCTCTTCTTCTCTCTCTCTCTCTTCCTTGAATAACATAAACACATTTAATAATTCATATAGACACACACATGTAAATCCTTATTTCATACCCACGTACACTAACACACACATACATAAACACACACACACACACACACACACACACACCGGCTGCAACTCTATTAATAAACCTTTTATTATTATTATTATTATTATTATTATTATTATTATTATTACACATCAAATTCTCTACAAACATAAAATATCATCATCAAGTTAACTCCAAACACACAAACACACACAGAAAGAGTTAAGAATGATATGGGAGTTAATGTGGGGCGAAATTAATGGTCTGTTCCTACCATTAAGAGTCGATAGGAACAACTACAACTGTCTATTGACTGTCTATTGAGATCTATTGGAACTACTGTCTATTAACTGTCTATTGCGATCTATTGGAACTAGTCGATATATCTATTTTGTCTAATCCTCCAAGTTTATTGTGATAAATTGGGACTGGTCGAATTATCTATTAACTGGAGGCTGAGGCGATAGATTGTAATTGGGTAAACTATCTATTTGCTGGATGTCTATCACGATAGACTTCAATAGACAGGACTATGATTAAAATACTGGGGAGAGAGAGAGAGAGAGAGAGAGAGAGAGACCCAATAAAATTATACACACACACCCATATAAAAACAAACAAACAAACAAATAAACAAGCACAAACACCATCACTAGTTCACAGGTTAATTAAATTTTCGATAACATATTTCCCACCTGAAAAAAATACTCTCAGGTAATTATAAAAAAAATTAGAACTTAAAAACCAATTATATCAGTGAAAAATAAAATCCCAACCTCAGTCTTTGGGTTTTTACTGTGTTGAAGGAGGAGTTACTGAAGTGGGTTAGGTTTAGGGGGGAGCTGTCTGAGGAAGAAGAGCGAAGTTTTCAATTCCATTAGGTAGTCTATGATCCAACTACTGGAAAGAGCACTACCATTCACTGCTCAACCGAAACACAGATGTGAATGTCTTGACTACCCAGCAGGTCCCTCAGTATCCAGAGCTGACCCACCTCAGCTATCCTCCATCCCAGGATGAGGTAGCTACTGCCATCAAACAGATGAAAAATAACAAAGCCTCGGGGCCTGATGGAATCCCAGCTGAGGTGCATGAAGCAGGAGGACTTCTGCTTACCAGCCGTCTCCACTCTCTCCTGGAGAATAGATGGGAAAAGGAGGAAATACCCCAAGCTCTTAAAGACACCACCATTGTCAATATTTACAAGAACAAGGGAGACCGGTCAGACTGTGGCAACTACCGCGGGATCTCACTGCTGTATGTAGCTGGCAAGATTATCGCCCGAGTCCTCCTAAACAGACTTCTTCCTGAGGCGGAAAACTTCTCAGAATTTCAATGTGGCTTTATACCATCATGTGGCACCACTGACATGATCTTTGCTGCCCGCCAGATACAGAAAAAGTGCAGAGAACAGCGTCGTGACCTGTACATGGCTTTCATCAACCTAACCAAGGCCTTCGACTCGGTCAACAGGGAAGCCCTCTGGTGGACCCTCAGCCGTTTTTGGGTGCCCACCAAAATTAATCGCCATTGTGAGGCAACTCCATGATGGCATGAACGGCAGTGTCCTGCACAATGGCACCCAGTCTGAGTTCTTCCCATGCAAATGGGGGTAAAACAAGGATGTGTACTGGCACCAACTCTCTTTTCCATTTTCTTGGCTGCCTTCCTTACTCATACCAATACCAATTTAGCCGGCGGGGTGGACATCCGGTACCGGATGAAGGGTCTTTTCAACGTAAGACGACTCCGGCAAGAACAAAGGTGTCGGCCGCTTCCATCACTGAACTTAAATATGCAGAGGACCTCACCCTCATCGCTCACACTGAATGCGACCTACAGAAAACCATGAACACCTACGCAGATACGTATACACACTTCGACCTTGAGGTGAATGTACCTAAGACTCTAATTCTCTCTTTCAGCCTGCTCCTGGTTCAGCCACACCTCCACCATCCATCCAGCTTAACGGTACTACCCTCTCTAATGTTACCCACTTTCAGTATCTTGGATCCACTCCAGATGTCTTCACATCATCAAAATGTGTTGACACCCCGTCCTCCGTTGTGGTGGTCGCTCATACTAAGGCGTGACTCCTTCTGCTGCTTTGTCCTCGAGGACCTCCGATTGATGACGGGGAGGTGCGAGGAGAGTCAGTTTCTACCTACACCAAGTACTGCACCGGGCGACCTCTAGTACGGTGAAGCTTGTCCAGAGCGGAGTCTGTTAAGTGCCTGGCAGCCGCTATGGACAGTAAAACGAGTTGATCCTTCAGTTCACTCCCCAGTACAACAAGAGGATGACGACAACAGTGGCCAAGGTGTGCCCCGATCATCAGTTAATGGTAACCTGAAGAAAGTTCATGTGGCGGTTCTTAAGACCAAGTTCACACGATTCTGGAGACCGTCTCCTGCGCCCACCTGAGATCCCTCGGTTTATGGTACATTTTACTTGTCAATCACGTTACCCACTCTACTGTTATGTGACCTTTATTGTCCCTGTTTATTGTACATACATACATACATACATACATACATACATACATACATACATACATACATACATACTTCAAGCCATTCTGCCCTTGACACCTGGCTTGGCTTTTTATCGTTACTTAATGAAGGCAAATTTTTTTTAAAACTTTTTACAGGTAAATTTTGGTGAGAGAGAGAGAGAGAGAGAGAGAGAGAGAGAGAGAAATGAAGAAAATGAGCGAGAGAAAAAACAGCGACAGAGAGATAGATAGATATATGGATAGAGAGAGAAGGAACGAATAAGTGAGAGAGAATGATAATTAAACTTGAAAATAGCAAAGAGAGAGAGAGAGAGAGAATATGAACAATGAGAGGGAGCGACTTTAACCCCCCCGACTCTCCCCCCACTCTCCCTCCCTCTCCCACAAGCAGGTATTGAGTTGGGGGAGGTTGGCATAGCAACCACGATCATCCCACACCTGTTGAGTGAGAGTATGAGAGAGTGACATACCTGTGTGAGGGAGAGTGAGGGAGAGTGAGGGAGAGTGACATACCTGTGTGAGGGAGAGTGAGGGAGAGTGTGAGGGAAGGCGTGAGGGAGAGTATGAAGAAGAGTGTGAGGGAGAGAGTGAGAAAGAGAGAGAAAATAGCTAAGACAAATAAAGAGTGAAAGTACTAGGAAGAGTAACATACCTAGAAGAGAGAGAGAGAGAGAGAGAGCGAGAGAAGGGAACAGTTACGAATAAGGGGAGAGTCTCTCTCTCTCTCTCTCTCTCTCTCTCTCTCTCTCTCCGTCTCTAAGGTATCGTCGAGAGGATATGTTTTCTAATATTTTCTTTCATTTCTTTCCTTCCTTCATTCACTACATTCCTCCCTGCTTTCATTTAATTTCTTCACTACATTCGTTCCTTCATTCACTAAAATTCCTAGATATAAATCGTAAGTTTAACATTAATTTGATATTTTGTGTTCCTGAGTATCGAATACACACACACACACACACACACACACACACACACAGGTCATACGTCCATTAAAAAACATGATTTTCCTAGTGATTAGCGAATCCTCCATTTGCAGAAGATTGGAGACCAAGTTCTTGTGATTACACAGAGGAGGACATGGCGTGGTGGTTAGTAGTGGTGGTGGTGGTGGTGGTGGTGGTAGATTAGTGGTAGTGGTGGTGGTGGTGGTGGTTGTGGTGGTGGTGGTGGTGGTGGTGATGGTGGTGGTGGTGGTGGATTAGTGGTAGTGGTGGTGGTGGTGGTGGTGGATTAGTAGTAGTGGTGGTGGTGGTGGTGGTGGTGGTGGTGGTGGTGGTGGTGGTAGATTAGTGATAGTGGTGGTGGTGGTGTTGGTAGATTAGTGGTGGTGTGGTGGTGGTGGTCGTAGAGGTTAGTGGTGGTGGTGGTGGTGGTGGTGGTGGTGGTGGTGGTGGTGGTGGTGGTAGAGTTAGTGGTGGTGGTGGTGGTGGTGGTGGTGGTGGTGGTGGATTAGTGGTGGTGGTGTAGGTGGTGGTGGTGGTGGTGGTGGTGGTGGTGGATTAGTGGTGAGTGGTGGTGGTGGTAGGTGGTGGTGGTGGTGGTAGATTAGTGATAGTGGTGGTGGGTGGTAGATTAGTGATAGTGGTGGTAGTGGTGGTGGTAGATTAGTGATGGTGGTGGTGGTGGTGGTGGTAATAAATTTGAATTTTGCCACAGACAGCACCTAGTTTATCGTGCACCCAATACTCATCCAGTAAACGGTAGGACAAGAAGAATTACAGAGCGGAGGTGACAAAAGACCCGGTGTTGTGGATAATGAGGCATGGCGTGGTACAGAGGGTCTCCAATACAGTGTTTCTTTGGTTCTGTACACAGGAGTTAACTAAACACACAGAAGCGCGTGAGGGAAACACTACAGTGTGAAGCAGTATGTTTGGCTGCACACTTTGTCATTTACTGTGTGTTTAGTTGACTCGGCTACTAGGTGTAAAAAAGTGGACCCAGTCTTAATATTTGAGTTATCTTGCCATCAGAGATAAAATGTTGTGCCAATATATACACAGTGTGCTTGGATCTGTCCCTAAATGGTTCTATTTTTTCACATTCTAAGTTGGGGAGCGTGGCCATATGTCTGGTCACACTCTTTAAATTTAGTTTTGTTTACATCTACCTGAGGGATATACTGTCAGAGGTTACATCATCTTGTAATCTAGTGATCTTGTTACTTGTTCCATATACATGTTTTACTTGATACATCATGGTAAACAATGGATTGACTAGTGCCAGCTTGTACGTGTCTATTGGCTTCAAATTCATCAAAAAGTTTTTCCTGATTACTGTTTTTAAAGTCATATTTGACAGACCCAGATTGTATTCAACAGTGTTAGACGTGATTTTGGTGAGGGCATCAACTCTGTCATGTTCTCTGAGGCCTACGTGAGAGGGGATCAACAGCAGTTTGATCCTGATACACTTGTCAATAAGTTTATGTTTGCTGCTGGTGACAAGAGCAAGTAGTGAGGATAGGGAGTCACTGATAAGACTGTCTGTGGTAGAGTCTTCAACAAGTGAGTGTGGTAACTAATCCAGTTTGTTGAGTGGTGGTAGTGGTAGTGGTGATGGTGATGGTACTAGTCGATGGTGGTGGTAGTGAGTTGATAGTGGTAATGGTGATAGTGACGGTAGTAGCTAACGGTGGTGGTGATGGTGGTAGAAGGCGTAGTCGAAGAAAAGTGGTGTTAGTAGTAGTAGTAGTAGTAATCCCATGGCCGCATGTCACCTTAACTTAGCTCTCGATGCTGCACACAGGAGGAACGAGAACGACAAGATAAGGGCATACGTGGAGAGAATTCAGAACGTTGATCAAGGCAGCTTCACTCCTCTAGTGTTCACAACCTCTGGTGGGATGGGACCAAGTGCAAGATGCTTCTACGCCAGACTCGCGGAGGTGCTATCCGAACAGAAGCAGCAGCCCAGAAGTTATGTTACAGCCTGGTTGAGATGTCGACTGTCCTTCTCTCTCCTTCGGTCGGCTTTGCTCTGCCTCAGGGGAACGAGAGCATCGGCCCCAAAGCCGACAACAGTTGCAGATATTGATTATGAGGCAACAGTCACTGAATGCCGCATAGATCTGCGGCTCAACTAACTCAACACAGCTACGATAGCTACTTATTTATATAAAAAAAAAGTAGTAGTCGTACTCACTTCTCATGAAGACGTACTGTACACTCGGCACCTCCGGGCCGCTAGGGTCAGACTGTCGGCCTCCTCCCCACCAGATTTATTAACCTCCTTCCACCAACAATACAGAGCAGAGATTGACGATCAACCTACACCTGACCTACAAAAGGAAACAACTGTTAGAGTGACACTCAGTGCTCAGCGGTCAAGGGTGACCTGACGCAGACCGTACACTCACCACCAACACCCGGTGAGAAACTAAGACTCCAAACTACATCACGAGAGAAATGAGGACTCCCTACTCCACCCAGGTGAGGAACTATGAATTACTCACTGCATCACATGAGGAACAGGAACCATCTCCAACACCCTGTGTGAGCTGGAGGACCTACCCGGACCACGTGGTGGATCTACAGCTGTCATGAGGGAGCCGCCCTTAGCACCTTGGTAGTGAACCATGGGAAGGACTTTGTGGGAGCCAATATCAGGTCACAAGAATGTCTACAGACCAGCTCCCACAGTACCAGGTCTATAGTTAATCTATATGTTGACGACATGTTACTTATCTTTTCGTATTGAAAGCTTTTGTCACTCAAGTGACCCACTCCCTAGTTCACCATAAGTAACTTATTAACTCTGTTTATTATATATTTTCAGCCTTCTGGCTGCCATGTTATCTTAATAAACCGTTAATTACTATTATTATTATTATTATTACTATTACATACATTCAATACCAGAAAGACACAAATATTTCCTTATCTTTATTCTTATTCTCATCTTTCTTCAGGTGTCTCGCTATCTCTCTTGTCTTCTCTTGTTTTGCCGACGCAAAATTTGTTTTTAATGGAAAATGAAAATATGCACTTTAGTCTCTCTCTCTCTCTCTCTCTCTCTCACCAAACACATTATCACCATTCGCGGTTCAGTAAGTCACCACCAGCATAATATTGGAACCGACTCATAATCCCCTACCATCAACACCACTCCCAAAGTATTCTAAAACACGTAAACAATAATAAAACGAAATGAACCAAATACCAGAGGTTAACTTTTATCATCTAATGTCCATTTTATTTCTCAGTTCATTATTTTTTTACGATTAATACTCAATACCTTTTTTTTATCGATATTTTATTTTTTTTTTATTTTTACGAGAATTTTATATATTTCTGGAGTATTAAAATGTGACTTGTTGTTGTTATTGTTTTGTTGTTGTTATTATTGTTATTGTTTTGGTTATACATAAATTGTCTCTTTTTACTCTCTCTCTCTCTCTCTCTCAACATAAAGATAACTCACCCACTCACTCACTCTCACTCACTCTCACGCTCTACAAGGAGATAACTCACCCACTCGCCCTCTCACTCACCCACTCGCCCTCTCACTCACACACTCTCCCCTTTCTCCCTAACTTTCATCTAACTCTCCTTAACTGTTCTGTATAGGGGAACTCAACGAGCCTGTCACTGAAGCCGTCCACGAGAGAGAGAGAGAGAGAGAGAGAGAGAGAGAGAGAGAGATGGACAGGCTCACTTTCTTCACAAGACCAGGAGAGAGGAGTGAAGCCTTGAGAAATTAACGAGCTGAAACCATCACAGGTAAGAGGCGAGGTGAGGCCTACACTACACTACACTACACTACACTACACTACACTACACTACACTACACCTTCAATGCGTTAAGGGAAAGTCCTGTCAAAGGGGAAAAAATCTTGAAGTGGTGGTAGTTTTTTATCATCATTTTCATCATCATCATCATCATCATCATCATCATCATCATCATCATCACTATTATCATCATCACTATCACCACTATAACCAACCACCCAAAACACACACACACAGTACAGTCTTACCTACACATTCACTTAACATTTAACACTTGACAGGCACCATCATTTACACCTGGCAGGTAAATTAACCAAGGGAGGTAGAGTACGGCAGGTAACACTACTAATGACTTAACGGGAGAGAGAATGAACACCTGTAGCTGAAGTGTACACGGATGGGAGTGAGTTAGTATACACACACACACACACACACACACACACACACACACACACACACACACACACACACACACACACACACACACACACACACACACACGTCTAAGAGATAATGTATGTCTCTCTGTCTCGCGGCCTCTAAAATGCGAGATAATTTAGACGCTCATTTCAAGCTTGTTTATGACACGACCTGACATAACCTGACATAACCTGACACAACCTGACACAACCTGAACATAACACTGCAGGTTCACTATCTAACCCACACCCCAATTACAACCACAACCTACAACTTTTAATAACCCCAATAACAACAACCACCTAAATAACAAGAAAATTAAACAATAGACGTAAAACAAAATATAACATGAATAAACAAAATGAAAACTGAAATGGAAAATACAAGTTGATCAAAAAGTCCCTGTGCACTTAAAATACTTAATACTATACTTATTCTATGTTATAATAAGAACAAGGTGCACAGTGACTTTTCGATCATCCAGTTTAATATCAGACTTGGCGAGAAAGTATAATAGTTTTTGTTATGAGTTATGAAAATAATTACACCAAGAAGATATTAGACTCGACAACAACGACAAAACAACAGAAAGAATATATAGAAAGATAGAACTACGGCTCAACGCTCGTTAATGATGGCAATTACCTCCAAATTGCCTCCATTAACAACGTACGGCAGCCACAACCACCTTTCTCTAATTGTCTCTCTCTCCCAGCACCTTCCTTCTTATCTCTCTCTCTCTCTCTCTCTCTCTCTCTCTCTCTCTCTCTCTTCTATCTCTTAATCTCTAAAGAAAAATACAGCAAGATTACATAGAAACTACAGGTAACATTTCCTAATTAAAATACGGGTAAAATATTATAAAAGCCCAGGTGTCTCTCTGGCTCAGGTAATTCATCAGTATTGTCATGGACCAAAAATTATTATAACTTTCCATTAAAACTTTACCCAAACCTGAAATATACACAACCGTGAAATTACACTGGCTACCGTGGTCAGCTGAGATATTCTGGTGATTATTACAACTATTCTGGTGGTGGTGATCGTGGTGATAGTGGTAGTGGATGGACCAAAAATTATTATAACTTTCCATTAAAACTTTACCCAAACCTGAAATATACACAACCGTGAAATTACACTGGCTACCGTGGTCAGCTGAGATATTCTGGTGATTATTACAACTATTCTGGTGGTGGTGATCGTGGTGATAGTGGTAGTGGAGGTGGTGGTGGTGGTGGTGGTGGTGGTGGTGGTGAGGTGGTGGTGGTGGTGGTGGTGAAGTGGTGGTGGTGGTGGTGGTGGTGGTGGTGGAGGTGAGTGGTGGTGGTGATAGTGGTGGTGGTGGTAGTACTATTACTACAACTACTACTATTAATAATAATAATAATAATAATAATAATAATAATAATAATAATAATAATAATAATAATAATAATAATAATAATTCCCATCTCATATATTATCAAGATTATTTAAACTTAGCGAAAGTCTAAACCTCCCCAACTATTTAAAACTATCTCACTTTCTTTAACTTTTTCTCTCTTTATAACTAACTTTTTCTCTTACTTTCTCTTCTTGACTTCTCGCTTTCCATTATATAATCTCTCTCTCTCTCTCTCTCTCTCCGTCTCTTTTATTGTCTCTAATACTCTTTCTCTCGCATTTTCACCTTTTCTCTCATTTACCATTTCTCTTTCTCTCCTTCGTACGTCTCTCACACTTTCTCATGTTCTCTCTCACTGTCCTTCCTTCTCTCTCCCTCTCTCCTCTTCCTTATCCTCTCATTCGCTCTTCTTCCAGTCTTCCTTTCTCCTCTTACTTCCTTTCTCCCTCTCACTCCTTATTTATCTCCCTCTTTTCCGTCTCTCTCCCTCCCCCTCACCTTTCTCTCTCTGTCCTTCTCCCTTTCACTTTCTTGACCTCTCACTTCCTCTCACCTCCTTTACCTCCCTTGCCTCTCTCTCCTCTTTTCTTTCTCTCACTTTCTTCAGCTCTCTAAACTCTCCCCTCCCTCTTCCTCCTCCTCTGTCTCCCTCTCTCTCTCCCTCACCTCTCCCCTCCCTCTTCCTCCTCCCTCTGTCTCCCTCTCTCTCTCCCTCACCTCTCCCTCTCTCCCCTCCCTCACACTCGCCCCTAGCCGTAGCGTCCCGTCACCATGACAACCAACACACAGGTACAAGGTGAGCCAGACTCACCTGTTCACCTATACTTACCTGTCCTTCATACAGTATTATTATTATTATTGTAGGAGTTGTTGTTATTGATATTATTAGTATTAGTTGTTGCTGTTGGCGTTATTGTTGTTGTTGTTGTTATTGTTGTTGTTGTTATTCTTGTTGTTGTTGTTGTTGTTGTTGTTGTTGTTGTTGTTGTTGTTATTCCGGATCACCTGAAGATCAGCCCCAGATTATTTCACCTGATGATTAAACACCTGGGAGTTGTTAGGTTAGGTTAGGTTAGGTTAGGTTAGGTTAGGTTAGGTTAGGTTAGGTTAGGTTAGGTTAGGTTAGGTTAGGTTAGGTTATGTTATGTTATGTTAGGTTAGGTTATGTTAGGTTAGGTTAGGCTAATCTTCAGGTGCCTAGTTTTTATTATACACCTGTCGATTTGGAGAGGTGCGGTGGCCGAGTGGATAAAACGCTCGCTTCCTGTCCTAAGCATCCCTGGTTCGAACGCAAGAGTACCTTAAGTTCACCCAGCTGTATATAGGTACCTGACTTTACCGTTGAGGAAGTGAGGGAGGCAGAGTACAGTGCCGTCTGTGCTGGCCTTGTTATATAGAGTGTTATACTTGGTCAGGTCTATGGAGCACACTCATGCTTTTTCACTTATTGGCATATTTAAAGATTTTTCTATCTATCTATCTATCTATCTATCTATCTATCTATCTCTCATTTCGTCTTATTAACTCTCCTCCTTTAGTTGATAATCTTTCTTCCCTTTCTCTTCGCCGTAATGTTGCTTCACTCTCTCTCTTTTACAGGTACTTTAACGGGCAATGTTCGGTGGATTTGGCATCCTGTGTACCGCCGACAAGGCCATGGGCTCGTAACACACGTCTTGCCTGAGGTGCCCACCGTTTCTCTGTGGATGTCGGTCACACTATAATAACCCGTTATAGTACTTCCTTCTTTCCTCACACAGCCAAACTGTGGAATGATCTGCCTTCTTCTGTGTTTCCATACTCATACAATCTGTCTCACTTTAAAAAGATGGTTTTCGATGACCTGTGACCGGGTGGGCTATTCCCCGTAAAAAAAATCTCTCTACTGTATATATCTATCCATCCATCTTTCTATCCATCTATCCATCCATCTATCCATCCATCCATCCATCTATCTATCCATCCATCTATCCAGCCATCTATCTATCAATCTATCCATCTATCTATCCATCCATCTATCTATCCATCTATCTATCTATCTATCTATCCAACAATCAATTTAACTCTCTCTTTATTCCCATATTTCTAATCTATAATAATTCAAAAGTAAACAACCTAACCCCAACCAAACATAACCAACACACACACAAACTCCTTGACCTAACATGGTTTGGCCGGACGACTCGTTGTTGTTGTTATAGGTCAGGATCTTTGACCTAAACTTGACGACCATCGGACAAAGAACAAGGTCAAAACAGGTCAACAAAACACAGTCCAAATTTTTTTTCTCCTCAAATCTCAGGTCAATATTTTCTTTTCGGTATAATTTGGTGTCTTGATACAAACAAACAAACAAACAAACACAAAGCGAACGAATTGCTAAAAATGAGCGGTCGTTATTTTCTCAGTGAGCTAGTTCTCTCTCTCTCTCTCTCTCTCTCTCTCTCTCTCTCTCTCTCTCTCTGTCTCTCTCTCTCTCTCTCTCTCGTAATTCCCCGTTATTACATCGATTCTCTTGGGAGTTAGACATGCAATGGTTGGCTAAAGAAAGAAAGAAGAAAATAAAGAGTGTGGAAGAATGTTTGATGGTAATGTGTGTTTAGAATGTTGGTGAATGTTTGGTGGTGTGTTTAGAATGTTGGTGAATGTTTGATGGTGTGTTTAGAATGTTGGTGAATGTTTGATGGTGTGTTTAGAATGTTGGTGAATGTTTGATAGTGTGTTTAGAATGTTGGTGAATGTCTGGTGGGAATGAGTGTTTGTGGTGAATGTTTGGTGGTAATGTGTATTTAGAATGTGGTAGATAATAATTGTTGTTCTCATTATTATCATTATTATTATTATTATTATTATTAGTAGTAGTAGTAGTAGTAGTAGTAGTAATAGCATGTTTGTTATTGCAATTATCAGTTATACTAATTATCACTGTAAGTAAAATAATAATAATTTAATCATTCACTTACCAGTACGATATGTTTTCCCTCACGCTGCCAGATGTCATGTGAAGGTTGTGGTGCGGCATCCCTCAGTGCGCCTCACAACACAGTGAAGAGTACACGCACTAATGCATCTGAAAAATAAAATACCTAATCACACCATCCACTATTGACAATATTATCCTTTATTAATTGTATTTTTTTGACGATTAAAACAAATAAATGACCTAATTAATGTCAAGTTAATACAATGATGAATCGTTGTATATATATCGAAAATAAAAATCTGGGTTCCAATAGTAATTTGTGTTTTTACCGTCGACTTAACTCTTTTAAAACTAAATGACATATTAATAATGATCATCGCGTTAATCCGTAATCACTATCCAAACAGGTAATATATTTCTACTCTTGTCAAATAGTGAATAAAAATGAACCACAATAGAATTTTTTTTTTTTTGCTTTGTTGACTTGTACAGTATAATCCATAATAGAATGATGCAGGAATTGTTAACTTTGATATCGTGTTGTGTTTTTTTTTCCTTGCAGTATAAACAGTAGTAGGTGAGTCTAATGGCCAGAGGGGAGATGGTTAATTATCTGTAATAACTACCCTCTCTCTCTCTCTCTCTCTACCTCCCTGCCTCTTCTCCCCTCTCTCTCTGCCTCTCTCCCCTCTTTTCCTTCTACCACCATATTCTCCTTTCTTTCTCTCTCTATCTCTTCTCCCCTCCTTCTTTACCTCCCTCTTCTCCCATCTTTCTCTACCTTTTTCTTCTCCTCTTTTCTCTTCCTCCCCACTCATCCTTCTCTCTCTTCTCCCACCCTTTCTTCCTTCTCTCTTCATTATCCCCTTCTTTCTTTATTCCCCCAATTCTTCCTCCTCCCTTTCCCCTCAGGTTTCTTCCCTTTGACTTGCCCTTTAGTCATGCGAGGGCAAGTGAGGGGAGAGGGAAGAAGGGGGGATAAATGGGAGATGGGGGAATGAAGAAAGAAGGAGGTGAGAGGGGGGAGGAGTGAGGGAGAAAGAGGAAGGGAGAGTGAGAGAGGAAAGATAAATATAAAAGCAAGGAGGGGCAGAGAGTGGGGGAGGGAGTAGAGGATGGAGGGAGGGGTGAGATGGAGGGATGGGAAAAACAAGATATTTTTCTCTCCCAGCAGACGAGATTGGACAAGATTGGAAAGGAGGGAGTGGGGAGGGAGTGAGGAGGGAGTGGGGAGGGAGTGGGGGAGGAGTGAGGAGGGGTGAAGTGAGAGATTAGAAGTAGAATGAAAAATAGAAGAGGAATGGTGTAGGGAGGGAGGAAGGGGGGAGGGAGGGGAGATAAGGTGTGGGGAGAAAAGAGGGGAGGTGGGGAGGGGAGAGAAAAGACGTGGGGGAGAGAGAGAGAGCGTGAGGAGGGGCGTAAGAGGAGGGTGTGGGTCCCTAGGGATGGGAAGGAGTGGTCAGTAAGGGCCCATAGGATCACAGGACGCTGCCGTAGGACCACAACCAGTCGAACTTCTTCATCCTGTGACGGACAACAACACGGCGGGTGGGCCAGGAATGGAGGGGGAAATATAGAGTTTTGGGGAAATTGGGGAAATTTTTAGAGTGCTTAGGGGAAAATAGGGAAATTTTTAGAGGGTTTTGGGGGAAAATAGGGAGATTTTTAGAGGGTTTGGAGAAAATAGGGAATAATAGGTTTTGGGGATATTATGTAATGGTTTTGAGGGAAATTAGGGAATTCATTAATGTTTTTGTGGGAAATTGGGGAAACTGTAGAGGGCTTTAGGGAAATATAAGGGTTTGGGGAAAATAGTGGGAAAAATATAGCAGTCTGAAGAAAATGGGGAAAAATAAAGAAGTTTGGGGAAGATAATAGGAAGAAATATAGACTAGGAAAAAACACAAACATACAAACAAACTAAGAAACCAACAAATAAACAAACAATACAAATAAACAACCATACAAACAACCAAACAAACAAACAAACAAAAACAAACACCTACACCAACAAACAAAAACAAACAAACAAACAGAGAGCAAAGCCATACAGACCGATAGGCACAAAAAAAATTTAGGGGTGGGGGAAGGCGAGTGAGGGAGGAGGAGGGGGGTGGGTGTAGGGGGGTTGAAGGAGGTAGGGGGGGGAGGGGGGAATGGTCATATTACCCACAATACCCCACAAGATATATAATACAACCACCAATAATATAACGGGTAAATAATATATCGCTTGGTGGTGGTGGACAGAGGGTAATATATCCTGGGGGCCCCTATTGTGTTATTGTCTCAAGATGGGCACACGACACACCGCATGATGGGGGGAATGTAGTGCTCGTCCCAACTTGAGATTGATTTTTTTTTTGCAGTTTTTTTGTTATTATCGTTGTTATTGTTGTTGTTGTTAGTATCATCATCAACATATTATTATTATTATTATTATTATCACAATTAATAAAACTTTTCACCAATATTAAAACAATTATAAAACAAGAGGGAGAGACCCCGTCAGAATAAGGCGCTACACAGTCCTGGAACATCATTAAAACATTTTGTGACTGTGAGAAGATCGTTAGAGAGAAACTTAAAACACGCCTTTAAAACTTTTTACTCACGTACAGTATATATTAAAACACATACAGTATATATTAAAACACATACAGTATATATTAAAACACATACAGTATATATTAAAACACATACAGTATATATTAAAACACATACAGTATATATTAAAACACATACGAAGGGCAGGAAGGGCAGGAAGGGCAGGAAGAGGAAGAGTGCCAATGGCTTAATCAGGTGGAAAATCAGATGGGTATAAGTGGCGTGTCTTAAAAATGGTTGACATGTTTCAATAATGTTTGTGTGTGATTATTATTGTCTCTTAAACACAACTATTCCTCTCTCTCTCTCCACAACAACATAACAACCTGTCCTTCAATACAACCATTGTCATATCAACAAAAGCCATCAATTGGTAAAAAACAAAAAAACATTCCATAAAAGATTAAATTATGTTATTTTCCCTCAGACAAAATCATATTAATTATTCTCTCTCGAAAAAAAAAATAACAAAAACAGTATAATGATCTTTTTTGTTTCTTTGTTTATTGATTGTTGTTGTTTATTTGCTTATTGATCGTTGGTGTTTTTGTTTACTTGTTTTTTGATGTAGTTGTTTATTTGTTTACTTGTTTGTTGACGAAAATATGGAACACCGGCATGAAGAGGAAGACAGGAGGAGGAAGACAGGAGGAGGAAGACAGGAAGAGGAAGACAGGAGGAGGAAGACAGGAAGAGGAAGACAGGAAGAGGAAGACAGGAAGAGGAAGACAGGAGGAGGAAGACAGGAAGAGGAAGACAGGAAGAGGAAGACAGGAGGAGGAAGACAGGAAGAGGAAGACAGGAAGAGGAAGACGGGAAGAGGTAGACAGGAGGAGGAAGACATGAAGAGGAAGACAGGAAGAGGAAGACGGGAAGAGGAAGACAGGAAGAGGAACACAGGAAGAGGAACACATGAAGTCGGGAAGAGGAGGAGGAAGATAAAGAGGAGACGAGAAAAAGAGGATAATAAAGCATAATTAAACGGTGATCGGTATGTATGTATGTATGTATGTATGTATGTATGTATGTATGTATGAATGTATGTATGTATGTATGTATGTATGTATGTATGTATGTATGAGGGTGAAAGTCAAAGTGTTGTACCTAAAGGAAGTATTTTAGCTCCCTTGCTGTTCGGACCGTAGACCAGGTGTGTGTTGACGCTCTCACCTGTTAATTAGTGTTTCATACCTGTCTCTTTGTCTCTCTCTCTCTCTCCCTCCTCATCTACACCGCTCCCTTACTCCCTCCTTCCTTCCCTGCCTCACCAAGTCCCTCCCTCCCTCCCCCTTCCCTGTCACCATCAATAGGAAATAAGGCATAATTAATTGCATAAATTTCATTGGATCACACAAAATACGATCGCGTTTGTGATTGGCCAATAAGAAAACAGGGTGATTGAGATAAAAGGATTTTGATTGGATGACGATATTTATATAAAAAAAATCTTACGGAACGTCGACCAATAGGAAATGAGGATGTTACATTAATATTGTTTATTGGATAATGGAAACTGAAATGATTAAAAATTAAGTTGTAAATAGACCAATAGA